>NW_027040315.1:46599-144405 GCF_034236695.1 Oncorhynchus nerka | reverse complement strand
ACAAAGTTCTGTGTCCCAGTCCTCATCTACGACACCTAGAAGCTGACAATGTTCTGTGTTCCAGTCCTCATCTACGGATGTTCTGACCTAGAAGCTGACAAAGTTCTGCGTTCCAGTCCTCATCTCACGGACCACCTAGAAACTGATGAAGTTCTGTGTTTTGGTCCTCATCTACGGACCACCTAGAAGCTGACGAAGTTCTGTGTTCCAGTCTAATCTATGGACCACCAAGAAGCTGACGAAGTTCTGTGTTCCAGTCCTCATCTACGGACCACCTAGAAGTTGACAAAGTTCTGTATTCTAGTCCTCATCTACGGACCACCTAGAACCCGACGATGTTCCAGTCCTAATCTACGGACCACCTAGAAACCGATGATGTTCCAGTCCTCATCTACGGAACACCTAGAAGCTGACGAAGTTCTGTGTCCCAGTCCTCATCTACGGACCACCTAGAAGCTGACGATGTTCTGTGTTCCAGTCCTCATCTACGGACGACCTAGAAGCTGACGAAGTTCTGCGTTCCAGTCCTCATCTACGGACGACCTAGAAGCTGACGAAGTTCTGCGTTCCAGTCCTAATCTACGGACGACCTAGAAGCTGACAAAGTTCTGTGTTCCAGTCCTCATCTACGGACCACCTAGAAGCTGATGATGTTCTGTGTTCCAGTCCTCATCTACGGACCACCTAGAAGCTGACAAAGTTCTGTGTCCCAGTCCTCATCTACGAACCACCTAGAAGCTGACGATGTTCTGTGTTCCAGTCCTCATCTAAGGACGAACTAGAAGCTGACGAAGTTCTGTGTTCCAGTCCTCATCTACGGACGACCTAGAAGCTGGCCAATGTTCTCGTTCCAGTCCTCATCTACGGACCACCTAGAAACTGACGATTCTGTGTTCCAGTCCTCATCTACGGACCACCTAGAAACCGACGATGTTTCTAGTCCTCATCTACGGACCACCTAGAAACTGACGAAGTTCTGTGTTCCAGTCCTCATCTACGGACCACCTAGAAACCGACGATGTTCTAGTCCTCATCTACGAACCACCTAGAAGCTGACGATGTTCTGTGTTCCAGTCCTCATCTACGGACCACCTAGAAACCGACGATGTTCTAGTCCTCATCTACGAACCACCTAGAAGCTGACGATGTTCTGTGTTCCAGTCCTCATCTACGGACGACCTAGAAGCTGACGAAGTTCTGCGTTCCAGTCCTCATCTACGGACCACCTAGAAACTGACGAAGTTCTGTGTTCCAGTCCTCATCTACGGACCACCTAGAAGCTGACGAAGTTCTGTGTTCCAGTCCTCATCTACGGACCACCTAGAAGCTGACGAAGTTCTGTGTTCCAGTCCTCATCTACGGACCACCTAGAAGCTGACAATGTTCTACGCCTCATCTACGGACCACCTAGAGGCTGACGATGTTCTGTGTTCTTGTCCTCATCTATGGACCACCTAGAAGCTGACGATGTTCTAGTCCTCATCTACGGACCACCTAGAAACCGACGATGTTCCAGTCCTCATCTACGGACCACCTAGAAACCGACGATGTTCTAGTCCTCATCTACGGACCAACTAGAAACCGACAATGTTCCAGTCCTAATCTACGGACCACCTAGAAACCGACGATGTTCCAGTCCTCATCTACGGACCACCTAGAAGCTGACGAAGTTCTGTGTCCCAGTCCTCATCTACGGACCACCTAGAAGCTGACGAAGTTCTGCGTTCCAGTCCTAATCTACGGACGACCTAGAAGCTGACGAAGTTCTAGTCCTCATCTACGGACCAACTAGAAACCGACAATGTTCTAGTCCTCATCTACGGACCACCTAGAAGCTGACGATGTTCCAGTCCTCATCTACGGACCACCTAGAAGCTGACGATGTTCTAGTCCTCATCTATGAACCACCTAGAAACCGACGATGTTCTAGTCCTCATCTACGGACCACCTAGAAGCTGACGATTTTCCCGTCCTCATCTACGGACCACCTAGAAGCTGACGATGTTCTAGTCCTCATCTACGGACCACCTAGAGGCTGACGATGTTCTGTGCCTCATCTACGGACCACCTAGAAGCTGACAATGTTCTAGTCCTCATCTACGGACCACCTAGAAGCTGACGATGTTCTAGTCCTCATCTACGGACCACCTAGAAACCGACGATGTTCCAGTCCTCATCTACGGACCACCTAGAAACGGACAAAGTTCTGTGTTCCAGTCCTCATCTACGGACCACCTAGAAACCGACGATGTTCTAGTCCTCATCTACGGACCACCTAGAAACTGACAATGTTCTGTGTTCTTGTACTCATCTATGAACCACCTAGAAACCCTCAATGTTCCAGTCCTCATCTACGGACCACCTAGAAGCTGACGATGTTCCAGTCCTCATCTATGGACCACCTAGAAGCTGACGATGTTCCAGTCCTCATCTATGGACCACCTAGAAACCGACGATGTTCCAGTCCTCATCTATGGACCACCTAGAAGCTGACGATGTTCCAGTCCTCATCTATGGACAACCTAGAAACCAGCGATGTTCCAGTCCTCATCTACGGACCACCTAGAAACTGACGATGTTCCAGTCCTCATCTATGGACAACCTAGAAACCGACGATGTTCCAGTCCTCATCTATGGACCACCTAGAAGCTGACAATGTTCTGTTTTCTAGTCCTCATCTACGGACCACCTAGAAGCTGACAATGTTCTGTTTTCTAGTCCTCATCTATGGACCACCTAGAAACTGACAATGTTCTGTTTTCTAGTCCTCATCTACTTGGACCACCTGAGGCTGACGATGTTCTGTGTTCTTGTCCTCATCTATGGACCACCTAGAAACCGACAGATGTTCCAGTCCTCATCTAAAGGACCACCTAGAAACCGAGATGTTCTGAGTCCTCATCTACATAAGAGACCAACTAGAAACCGACAATGTTCTAGTCCTCATCTACGGACCACCTAGAAGCTGACGATGTTCCAGTCCTCATCTACGGACCACCTAGAAGCTGACGATGTTCCAGTCCTCATCTACGGACCACCTAGAAGCTGACGATGTTCTAGTCCTCATCTACGGACCACCTAGAGGCTGACGATGTTCTGTGCCTCATCTACGGACCACCTAGAAGCTGACGATGTTCTAGTCCTCATCTACGGACCACCTAGAAATAAAAACTGCAAGAAATCGGTAAATTATAATAAATGATTCAACAGCATGGTAGTGTTAAATGGAACTATTGAATTATATTTTATGTAATGTCTGAATCTGTATTCTCTGCTCTGGAATTGTTTTTGTGACAGGTACATTTTGTTTCAGCGTAGCCTATGCTACATTAATATTAGGACTGAATGCAGGTCTAATTTATTCCTACACATCCCAAATTGGCTTTCAACGTTAACCTTATTTTTTATTGTAAATTGAGGATTATCTTTAAATGGCGGCTGCAGGTTTTAGAAGGAAAAAAACAGAAGAAGAGATGTTCTGCCACTTCTGGTATACACACAGAACAGTGTGCCTGAATGTTCTGCTACTTCCCAATCCAGTATACACCCAGAAGAGAGATGTTCTGCTACTTCTTGAGTATACACACAGAACATAGATGTTCTGCTACTTCTAGTATACACCCAGAACATAGATGTTCTGCTAACCTCTTCAAGGTATAGCACACAGAGCAGAAATCACCCAAGATGTTCTGCTACTTCTATACACACAGAGCCTGTGTGTTTATTTCAGAGATGTTCTGCTGCTTCTGGTATACACACAGAGCAGAGATGTTCTGCTCCTTCTGGTATTAACACAGAACAGAGATGTTCTGCTCTTCCTGGTATTAACACAGAGCAGAGATGTTCTGCTGCTTTTGGTATTAACTGACAGAACAGAGATGTTCTGCTACTTCTGGTATTAACACAGAACAGAGATGTTCTGCTACTTCTGCCCAGTTTATTAACACAGAACAGAGATGTTCTGCTACTTCTGACGTATACACCCAGAACAGAGATGTTCTGCTGCTTCTGGTATACACAACAAACAGAGATGTACTGCTACTTCTGGTATTAACACAGAACAGAGATGTTCCAATCCCTTTTTAAAGGAAAAAAGAAAACGTTTCTTCCAGTTCAAGGTGAGTGATCGCTGTTCTGACGTCCAGAAGCTCTTTTCGGTCATAAGAGACAGTAGCAGCAACATTATATACATAACAAGTGTCACGCCTTGGTCAATATGTTTTGTGTTTTCGTTATATATTTTGGTCAGGCCAGGGTGTGACATGGGTTTATGTGTTGTGTTCGTATTGGGGTTTTATAGCATTGGGATTGTGAATGATTAGGGGTGTGTCTAGTTAGGCTTGGCTGCCTGAGGCGGTTCTCAATCAGAGTCAGGTGATTCTCGTTGTCACGGATTGGGAACCGTATTTAGGTAGCCTGAGTTTCACTTTGTAATTTGTGGGTGATTGTTCCTGTCTTTGTGTAGTATTCACCAGATGTGCTGTAATAGGTTTCACGTTCCGTTTGTTGTTTTTGTATTTATGAGTTATTCGTTCCGTTTTCCTTCATTAAAGTAACATGAGTAACCACCACGCTGCATTTTGTATTTATTACATTCCGTCTCTTTTCAACAACAGACAGAACGCCGTTACAAACAATGCAAAGAAACCGAACAAAAACAGCCACAGCTGGTTAGGAACCTGTAAAAACGTCAGCCGTCCTCTTCGGCACCACAAGAGCCCATGGTAGTGGACTGCAGGTAGCAGGATGCAGGGGTTGCCTTTCACCAACAGGACCCTTGACATTTTAAATGTTAAGAAGGTGGACGTTGTGGCATTGATAGCTATGGTAATTAATTAATGGCACTGCCAAGGTGGAGAGAAGGTCCAGGAAGATAGAGATCATAGTGATGGCAGCGAAGGAGTTCCTGAAAGATTTCTCAGCGAAGGAAGTACCATGGAATATTGGCACACGGTCCTAGAGCCTGAGAAGGGAGATATGGAGAACTACAAGAAGGAATAAGTGGGAGTTTGTACTATTTTAATTAGGGCGGATTAAGTTAGTTTCACTATTACCTGTATGGAGGATTTATTTATTTTATTATTATATTACTTATTTATTTTATTGGGTTATTATTTATTTTTATACCGTCCAGTTGGTGCCGGCAATAAACCTTTTGGACCTGCGTTGTCCGCCATAAAACCCACAGAAGAAGAAGACCATGTGCCACAAACCAACCATTCTGTTTGGATGATTTCCCAGCTGTCTATGATAGTGCACAGCCTTCTGGTTTCAAAACCAGTGTGCCTGAATGCACATTTTGACTCGGACCCTTCCCAATCCAGGTCAGTGTTTTTTAGTTGCACGGAAGAAGAAGATGTAAGTTCTGAGCCTTTTGGCAAGTTGAGTGTGTTTATTACCACACTACTGAAGATTATGTGTTGTGATAGGGTTTATTATCGGCCTGTGGAGTAAATGCTACGTAATGATGATCGACTGCAAACTGTTGACTTTTAGGCTGAATGTACTGTCCAGGCAAACCTCTTCAAGGTTAGGAGCGTTTGATCACAAATTAAGTTAAGACTGTCACCAAATCACCCAAGATTGAGAGTTATTTCAAACAGGACAGTACCTGTGTGTTTATTTCTCTGTCCTGGTCCACCCAGGCCGTAGGCGAGATCAAGGATAGCAGGGTTCAGGTGCCACAAATCCAGGTTCTTGGTAGGTCCATGTCCAAACGCCAACAGGTAAGTCCAAAACAATCCAGCCCATCTCTATTGTCTCTTTCTCTATTGTTCATAGATCCTTCCAGCACTCTCTCTCTTCCTGGTTTTTCTTGCCCCTTTATCTGTGGTCCAGGCTCCACCTTCTGAGGGTTCCCTTTGCTTCTGGGACTTGTAGTTTTGGCGGTCGGCCATTTTGTGATCTGTAGTTCTGACAGGGGTGGCCATTTTAGTGATCGGTAGAGCCCGTTTGATTAGTTCTGCTCTCACATATCTGCCACTTATCACAAAACGACCCCTTCTTTGCCACAGTACAGATTATGTACATTTCAGATACTCCATGTTGATTATAATAGTGCCTGTATTGCATTGAATGCCCAGTTTATTTTACCTTTATTTAACCAGGCAAGTCAAAAAAGAACACATTCTTATTATCAATGACGGCCTGGGAACAGTGGGGCAGTGCCTTGTTCAGGGGCAGACTACGACAGATTTGGTGCCACCTTGTCAGCTCGGGGTTTGAACTTGCAACCTTCCGGTTACTAGTCCAACGCTCTAACCACTAGATAGTGCTGTTAAGACTGCCACACCCAGTGGGGGCAAAACGACAGATTTGATACCTTGTCAGCTCCAGGTTTGAACTCGCAGGACCTTCCGGTTAGTGCTAGACTCCAACGCTCTAACGCAGTCCAGGTGCCATGTTATTGTTTAGAGACTGTTAAGACTGACCAGCCTGTACAGTATGTGCATGTTACCACTGTGTTTTCATAGTTTGCGCTACTGTTAATTAAGCCGTGGCGAGATTCTAGATAGTTTTCAGAGACTGTCCTCAGTTCTCATGCATGCACAGTACAATGTATGATCAGATAAGACCTACACTAGGCCAGAAATAAGACAATAAAAGTGCTAAGACTGTAAAACAAAGTTCTGCCACAAAACTCTCTCTCTCTGGGCGATATGTTTACAGTGCATTCCAGGAAAGTATTCAGACCCCTTGACTTTTCCCACATTTTGTTATGTGCCACAAAACAGCCTTTATTCTAAATATTGATTTCCCCTCATCAAGCTGCACAAAACAATAGGACCCCATAATGACATCACAATACCCCATAATGACATCACAATATCCCATAAAGACATCACAATATCCTGTAATGACATCACAATATCCCATAATGACATCACAATACCCCATAATGACATCACAATACCCCATAATGACAAAGCAAAAACAGTTTTTTTATAGATATTTTAGCAAATGTATAAAAATGTAAAAAACTAGACTGAAAAATGACATTTACATCAGTATTCAGACCCTTTACTCAGTATTTGTTGAAGCACTTTAGGACGACCACACCCTGATCATCGTTCCAGATCTTTCCACAACCACTCAGTGTGAAAGGCTGAAACTGGTCTGATCCAGTGGAAAGGTCATAAAACAGGCCTATCTGATTACTTCTAATCACAAATAGCAACAGGTCTGTCCCTGAGCTCACTGAGAGGGGAAACTGAGGGCCCAGAATATTTTATACGATGTTGTATGTTGATAGTTTATTACATTTTCCAGGTGCCACAAAACTAGAGTCTCTCTTTGATGGCACCTGACCACACTACTGAACAGTAGTCCAGGTGCCACAAAACTAGAGCCTGTAGGACCTGCCTTGATGATAGTGCTGTTAAGACTGACCACACTACTGAACAGTAGTCCAGGTGCCACAAAACTAGAGCCTGTAGGACCTGCCTTGATGATAGTGCTGTTAAGACTGACCACACTACTGAACAGTAGTCCAGGTGCCACAAAACTAGAGCCTGTAGGACCTGCCTTGATGATAGTGCTGTTAAGACTGACCACACTACTGAACAGTAGTCCAGGTGCCACAAAACTAGAGCCTGTAGGACCTGCCTTGATGATAGTGCTGTTAAGACTGACCACACTACTGAACAGTAGTCCAGGTGCCACAAAACTAGAGCCTGTAGGACCTGCCTTGATGATAGTGCTGTTAAGACTGACCACACTACTGAACAGTAGTCCAGGTGCCACAAAACTAGAGCCTGTAGGACCTGCCTTGATGATAGTGCTGTTAAGACTGCAGAGCAACACTTTTTTAATGTATAGACTTCTGCTGTTGTATCAACATGTTTTGACCATGACAGTTTACAGTCCAGGGTTACTCCAAGCAGTTTAGTCACCTCAACCTGTTACATTTTCACGTTATTTATTCCAAGATTTAGTTGAGGTATATGGTTTAGTGAATGTTTTGTCCCAAATACAATGCTTTTAAAATATTTAGGGCTAACTTATTCCTTGCCACCCATTCTGAAACTAACTGCAGTCATTTCAGTCACTGTAGTAGCTGACGTGTACAGTGTTGAGTCATCCGCATACGTAGACACTGGCTTTACTCAATGCCAGTGGCATGTCGTTAGTAAAACATTTAAAAAGTAAGGGACCTAAACAGCTGCCCTGGGGAATTCCTGATTCTACCTGGATTTTGTGTGAGAGGCTTCCATTAAAGAACACCCTCTGCTGTGTTAGACCGGTAACTCTTTATCCACAATATATAAAGTAAAGCCATAAAACATGTGTTTTTCATCGTCAACAGACTATGGTCGATAATGTCAAAAGCCGCACTTAAGTATGACAAAACAGCCTCCATAATCTTTTTATAATCAATTTCTCTCAGCGGATCATCAGTCATTTGTGTAAGTGCCATACATGTTGATCATTGTAAGCCATTTAAGTCTTTCGGATCCATTCAGATCAAGCATTCAGATCCCTTCACATTTTGTTATGTTACAGCCTTATTCTAAAATTGAATAAATTGTTATTTTCCTCGTAAATCTACACACAATACCCCATAATGACAAAGCAAAAACAGGTTTAGATATTTTTTGCAAATTTATTCAAAATAAAAAACCGAATTATCACATTTACATCAGACCCTTTACTCAGTATTTTTTTAAGCACCTTTGGCAGCGATTACAGCCTCGAGTCTTCTTTGGTATGACAATATAAGCTTGGCACACCTGTATTTGGGGAGTTTCTCCCATTCTTCTCTGCAGATCCTCTCCAGCTCTATCAGGTTGGATGGGAGCGTTGCTGCACAGCTATTTTCAGGTCTCTCCAGAGATGTTCGATCGGGTTCAAGTCCAGGCTCTGGCTGGGCCACTCAAGGACATTCAGAGACTTGTTCTGATACCACTCCTGTGTTGTTTTGTCTCTACCATATTGGCCTGATTGGTGGAGTGCTGCAGAGATGGTTGTCCTTCTGGAATGTTCTCCCATCTCCACAGAGGAACTCTGGAGCTCTGTCAGAGTAACCATGGGGCTCTTGGTCAACTCCTGACCAAAGCCCTTCTCCCCGATTGCTAAGTTTAGCTGGGTGGCCAGCTCTAGGAAGAGTCTTGGTGGTTCCAAACATCTTCCATTTAAGAATGATGGAGGCCACTGTGTTCTTGAGGACCTTCAATGCTGCAGAATTGTTTTGGTGCCCTTCCCCAGATCTGTGCCTCGGCACAATCCTGTCTTGGAGCTCTACAGACAATTCCTTAGACCTCATGGCTTGGTTTTTGCTCTGACATGTACTGTCAACTGTGGGACCTTATATAGACAGGTGTGTGCCCTTTCCAAATCATGTCCAATCAACTGAATTTACCACAGGTGGACTCCAATCAAGTTGTCGAAACATCTCAAGGATGATCAATGGAAACCGGACGCACCTGAGCAAAAATGTTGAGTCTTATAGCAAAAGGATCTGAATACTTATGTAAATAAGTTATTTCTGTTTTTTCTAAAAACCTGTTTTCGTTTTGTCATTATGGGGTATTGTGATATCATTATGGGGTAGTGTGATGTCATTATGGGTTATTGTGTGTAGATTGATGAGGAAAACATTATATTTAATTCATTTTAGAATAAGGCTGTAACATAAGAAAATGTGGAGAAAGGGAAGGGGTCTGAATACCTTCAGAATTAATAAAGATTCCATTAAAATACCCTCCCTTTGGAACCCTAGACAGGAGCCATGTGGGACTGTCAGTCGAAATATGTCTGCATCTTCCTCCTGCTGGCTCTGTCAGGCCTCTTCTTCCTGTTCCGTAACATCAACATTCTGGAGGTGAGGACCTTGCTTCTATCACTATCTACCTGCATCAGCCTACACACTCTCCCCTTTAGTGACCTCTAATCTCCTCCATAGTGGAAGCTCAACAGTACATTGGACTTAAGCAGCATCCGCTCCGAGGGCTCTCCTCCTGGCCTCGATCGCAAGCTGAGCTTCTTCTGTAGCCACCTGGTCCAGGAGCCCTCTATCGAGGAGGCTCTGGAAGATAGTTCCCTCCTGGAGTCCATCGCTGGGCCAGAGCCTCTGGCCGTGACGACACCCCTGGACCAGACCAGTGACCCTGCACACAGTCTGTTTGCAATCCTTCCAGCAGGGGAGGGAGAGAGAGGCACGTCGGGGACCAGCTAGAGGCTCTGGTCCTTATGAACGATTTCAGAGGCGTCCCAAGAGCCGTGGCGGGGACTTCCTGCTGGCCCGGCTGCACTCCCCAGAATTGGGTGCGGGCGTTGCAGGACAGGTACTAGACCACTTGAATGGGACCTACTCTGCTATTTTTCCATTACTCTGGGAAGGGTCTGTATGGGTGGAGGTGACACTGGTCCATCCTAGCGAGGCAGTTTATCTTCTACGACGCTTACAAGAGGAACGCTAAACTGGGTGCCTTCCAAGAGCCTGTTCCGTTCTGGATTATTGTCTGAGACCACCGAGTGTAACCTGTGTCTGCCGAACAACCAGCAGCCACTGTGCGATTACACAGACCCCGTGCGGGGAACCTTGGTTCTGCTATAAGCCCAAGCAGCTGGCTTGTGACACGCGGATCAACCACTTCAAGGCAAGCTCCCAGACATATCTGCAACATCTGACCAGCAAAGAAGCGCTGCTCTTCCAGAGGTTAGTAGGAGGTAAAACATAATGTGTGTGTGAATAAGGCCTCTATTCAATCCGTAAGGCTGAAGTTCAGCGTTGTAGCACGATTTGACATTGAAAGGCAATGTTACCGCGGTAGCGAAGACTGCATTCACGGCCAATATGTCGGCTCAATATGTCGGCTCAATGGGAAATTACCTTTTAATTTCACAGCTGTAGTGATGAACTTGGGAGATTGAATCGAGTCCAAAGTGCACTGTCTGTTTCATCTTACTGCTATGCAGTATTTATGCTTTTCTCCCCCCAGATTACACAGTGGTTCAGGTGAATGGTATAGCTTGCTACAGTTTTTTATCTAATCACGTAAAATTATTATTATTTTTTTAGTGGCATCAACATCAACGTGCATAGGGGTCTGACAGCGTCACTGTGCTGCCAAAGGAGAAAGGTGGGAATTTTGCAAAAATTATTGCAGAGTGTGAAGAAAAATGTGATTGTATCTGTAAAGTGATGGTAGCTTTGTGCATCACGGCAACTTCCGCATTTCAGACAAACCAGATGAGGAAAGCAGCAGTGTAGCGGCAGCACCTATCAGGACCCCTCCCTCCCCTCCAGGACCCCTCCCTCTGGGTATTACTACCAAGGGTCATGGCGGGCGCTGGATGGTGTCGTACGCCAGTTTAACGACCCCGCTGCCGTTATCCAGTGTCTGAAGGGCAAGCAGGTGTACATGTACGGAGACTCCACCGTTAGACAGTACTATGACTACCTCACCAGCTTTGTGCCAGGTGAGTGTTGTTTGCCAAACCTGTTACATCTTACACCCGACTTTGTCTCAGGTGTGTAAAAATGATCTCTCTTTCTCTCTCTCCTCTCTCTCTCCCTCTCTCTCTCTCTCTCTCTCTCAGAGCTGAAGAAGTTCAACCTTAGAAGTCATGTGAGAGCGGGGCCATTCATGGCAGTGAATATACCCAACAACATCCTGTTGAAGTACCGCTGCCACGGACCCCCATATTCTGGCCCCCTCTCAGTGTCAGTCAGCTGCACTATGTAGCTAATGAGCTGGACGGCCTGGCCGGTGGTTCAGACACTGTTGTCGTCATCAGCGTTTCGACCCATTTCAGCTTTTTCCCTCTGCAGGCCTACATTCGCCGACTACGACGTATTCGAAGGCGGTGGTTCGCCTTCTGAACCGAGCTCCGGGGACCGTAGTAGTTGTGCGCTCTGCCAACCTGGACCAAAGGAAGGACAACTTCATCAACAGTGACTGGATCTTGACCCAGCTGGACAGGGTGCTCAAGGCCATGTTCAGGGGTCTGGATGTGATGCTGCTGGATGCCTGGGAGATGACCCTTGCCCACCACCTCCCCATGATCTTCACCCAGCCCCCATCATCAAGAACATGATAAACACAATCCTCTCTGGTGTCTGCCCCCTATCATCAAGAACATGATAAATATTGAATAATGTTGTAGCCAACAAAGTGTCCTTCTTAGTTGTCTGTGTCTCTTCGATGACTTGTCATGTAGTCTGGAGCAGAAGGTTCCCTTCGTTCTGGAAGGTTCTGGTCCTTAAACGTTTTTGTATTTCTTCTTCCTGAAAAGTCTGACGAGACAAAATAAAGTTTGGGCTTTTTTTTACGTGATTCTTTGAATGTCTTGAGTGTTTTTAAACTGTGCGGGTCTGACCACAAGGGTTAATAGCATCACAAAACAATCAATCAACCATATGACATTAGTTTTCCATATCTCCGCACTGACCATTCCCATTCACGTTCTTTATGTTAGAATTATTGTTCCATTATCCACTTTTTTGGACGTTAGAGTTTTTGGGCGGGCAAAAGTCTCTGGAGACAAAGGGACAGTCCTTTAGCCAACACTGGAGGGTAGAGAGCGAGTACTCTCAATTTACTGCTTAATTTACGACCTGGTGTGGAGGTGTCAAAACCGGCCCAGTGCCCTCCTGGTCTGGTTGTTATCAGCTATTGTCAAGCTGATCTGACCCATTGTGATCCTCACAGGACAACCATGACACTTGTTAAAGGTACATTTGTGGAATTTCTTTCCTTCTAAATGCTTTTGAGCCAATCAGTTGTGTTGTGAGGGGTGGTATACAGAAGATAGCCATATTATGGCAAGCACAGCTCAAATGAGCAAAGAGAAACGATAGTCCAGAATGACTTTAAGTCATGAAGGTCAATCAATCCGGAAAATGTCAAGAACTTTAAAAGTTTCTTAAAAGTGCAGTTGCAAAAACCATCAAGCGCTATGATGAAACTGGCTCTCATGAGGACCGCCACAGGAAAGAAAAACCCAGAGTTACCTCTGCTGCAGAGGATAAGTTCATTAGAGTTAACTGCACCTCAGATTGCAGCCCAAATAAATGCATCACAGAGTTCAAGTAACAGACACATCTCAACATCAACTGTTCAGATGAGACTGTGTGAATCAGGCCTTCACGGTCGAATTGCTGCAAAGAAACCACTACTAAAGATCACCAATAAGAAGAGACTTGCTGCTTGGACCAAGAAACGCAACCAATGAACATTAGACTGGTGGAAATCTGTCCTTTGGTCTGATGAGTCCAAATTTGAGATTTTTGGTTCCAACCGCCGTGTCTTTGTGAGATGCAGAGTAGGTGAACGGATGTTCTCCGCATGTGTGGTTCCCACCGTGAAGCATGGAGGAGGAGGTGTGATGGTGCTTTGCTGTTGACATTGTCTGTGATTTATTTAGAATTCAAGGCACACTTAACCAGCATGGTTACCACAGCATTCTGCAGCGATACACCATTCCATCTGGTTTGTGCTTAGTGGGACTATCATTTGTTTTTCAACAGGACAATGACCCAAAACAAACCTCCAGGCTGTGTAAGGGCTATTTGACCAAGAAGGAGAGTGAAGGAGTGCTGCATCAGATGACCTGGCCTCCACAATCACCTGACCTCAACCCAATTGAAATGGTTTAGGATGAGTTGGACCGCAGAGTGAAGGAAAAGCAGCCAACAAGTGCTCGGCATATGTGGTAACTCCTTCAAGACCGTTGGAAAAGCATTCCTCATGAAGATGGTTGAGAGAATGCCAAGAGTGTGCAAAGCTGTCATCAAGGCAAAGGGTGAAGAAGAAGATTCTTATTTGAAGAATATAAAATATAAAATCTATTTTGATTTGTGTAACACCTTTTTGGTTACTACGTGATTCCATATGTGTTATTTCATAGTTTTGAATTTTTCACTATTATTCAACAATGTAGATAATAGTACAAATAAAATCAAGAAATGAGTCGGTGTTTCCAAAATGTTGACTGGAACTGTACCCATAAAGACTCACTGCTGTAGTCGCTGCCACATGTGATTCTAACACTCAGGTGTGTGAATACTTATGTAAATTAGATATTTACATTTGACAAACATTTAAAAAATAAAAAAAAATTCACTTTGTCATTATGTGGTATTTTGTGTAGATGTTTTAAATTCAGGCTGTAATACAATCCTTTCTAAAAAGTCACTGAAATCAATTATCTGTGAAATTCCAGAGTCTGGTGTTGTGTCTTTGGTATCATTAAAGGTGAATACTGTTATTGTATCAAATAAATGATGTGTAATTATTATTATTACGTGATTAAACTAATCATGTCAATTTAATTACCTAGGAAGTTGGGGCACCACGGAAAATATTCAGATTACAAAGTTATAATTTTCCAAATATAACTCTTCAAAATGTTTGAATATCTGATCTTCTGTCAATGAATTATTCTTTACCTCACGTCAGTCTCATCTTGTCACGTTCTGACCTTTATTTCTTTTGTTTTGTATTTATTTAGTATGGTCAGGGCGTGAGTTGGGGTGGGCAGTCTATGTTTGTTTTTCTATGATTTTGGGGATTTCTATGTTTCGGCCTAGTATGGTTCTCAATCAGAGGCAGGTGTCATTAGTTGTCTCTGATTGAGAATCATACTTAGGTAGCCTGGGTTTCACTGTTTGTTGGTGGGTGTTTGTTTCCGTGTCTGTGTTTTTCACCACACGTTACTGTTTTGGGTTTCGTTCGTTTTCACGTTTATTGTTTTTGTATTCAGTTGTGTTCATGTTAAGTATTTCTTATTAAAAGAACCATGGACACTTATCACGCCGCATATTGGTCCTCCGATCCTTCTCGCCTCTCCTCTTCAGATGAAGAGGAGAGAAAACCCTACACATCTGAACGTGGGTAAATTGTTGGTTATCTGGTCTGAGAGGTTCATCTCACTCTGGAGATTCGTCCACGTCGATCAGTGTTCTCGTACTAGATTTGCTACCTTTCCAACTGCAGTCTGTTAGGCTGTCAACTACTTCCTCTTAAGTGATCAGTTAGTTCAGAGTTCATACCATTTCACGTGTAGTGCAAGCTCTCACGTTTCCTGGCCTGTAGGGTTGAAATTAGAATTAGCCCTTTTTAAACATGAGGACAAGTCCTCCCGTTATTTGGAACTTAATTGACATTGGGTCATGGGGGCTATTTTAGAAATGTAGAAAAGGGGTTGGTTCATGATTTCCAACCAATGCCTATTCACTTGGGCGTGGCTACTGACAGTTAACCTTTACAATGAAGGCCAATTCCCTCATTTTAAAGGTTAACATCACATTACATAATTTCGCAAATAGTTTCATCTTTACTCATTCATTTGATACAGTAATTAGATGCAAGCCTCATAATTGAGGAGCCTGTATAAACAGAGTTAGGGTAATGGGGTTGGATTGTCTTTCAGGAGGTCATAAACATAAAACAAAATGGACAATGTTGCTTCTCCACCGACCACACATTCTCCAAAATATGAGCATTGTTCTATTCTCAAAATCTGGGATGTAGTAGAATTTGGCTGGAGTTTCTTTGTTCTTCTGTGAAACTCTCTCTCTCTCTCTCCATACTGCATGGCCAGGAGAGTCTCTTTACGGGATTTATGAAGTGGGGATAAGTTGTAAAACGGCCCACCCCTCCCCTCTAACAGGAGAGGGGGTTGTTCACATCTCTGCTAGCCTATTCACTAAAAGGGCCAGCGTCATGACACTGGCAATATGTATTTATTGTCCATTTCAATATCAAAATAGGATGATAGTAGTGTAAATACCAACAGAAATGGATGATAGTAGAGTAAATATCAACAGAAAGGATGATAGTAGAGTAAATATCAACAGAAATGGATGATAGAAGTGTAAATATCAACAGAAAGGATGATAGCAGTGTAAATATCAACAGAAAGGGATGATAGTAGAGTAAATATCAACAGAAAGGGATGATAGAAGTGTAAATATCAACAGAAAGGGATGATAGTAGTGTAAATATCAACAGAAAGGATGATAGCAGTGTAAATATCAACAGAAAGGATGATAGCAGTGTAAATATCAACAGAAAGGATGATAGCAGTGTAAATATCAACAGAAAGGGATGATAGTAGTGTAAATATCAACAGAAAGGATGATAGCAGTGTAAATATCAACAGAAAGGATGATAGCAGTGTAAATATCAACAGAAAGGATGATAGCAGTGTAAATATCAACAGAAAGGGATGATAGTAGAGTAAATATCAACAGAAAGGATGATAGCAGTGTAAATATCAACAGAAAGGGATGATAGTAGTGTAAATATCAACAGAAAGGATGATAGCAGTGTAAATATCAACAGAAAGGATGATAGCAGTGTAAATATCAACAGAAAGGGATGATAGTAGAGTAAATATCAACAGAAAGGATGATAGCAGTGTAAATATCAACAGAAAGGGATGATAGTAGTGTAAATACCAACAGAAATGGATGATAGAAGTGTAAATATCAACAGAAGGGATGATAGTAGAGTAAATATCAACAGAAAGGATGATAGCAGAGTAAATATCAACAGAAAGGATGATAGTAGAGTAAATATCAACAGAAAGGATGATAGTAGAGTAAATATCAACAGAAAGGATGATAGCAGAGTAAATATCAACAGAAAGGATGATAGCAGAGTAAATATCAACAGAAAGGATGATAGCAGAGTAAATATCAACAGAAAGGATGATGTCAGAGTAAATATCAACAGAAAGGATGATAGCAGAGTAAATATCTACGTCTTTTCTATTTCTATTTCCACTCGTTGAACTGGATCATCTCAGACGCGGTCAGACTTCAGCCATTCAGACGTTACCATTCATCCAAGCCACCCAAACCTCTGAACATAACTACATGAAAAAAAGAAACTAAATATTCTGGCAACTAAATGCTGTCCTTGTCTGAAGAGTCTAAATGCTGTCCCTGTCAGGCTGAAGAGTCTAAATGCTGTCCTTGTCAGACTGAAGGGTCTAAAGGCTGTCCTTGTCAGACTGAAGAGTCTACAGGCTGTCCTTGTCAGGCTGAAGAGTCTAAATGCTGTCCTTGTCAGGCTGAAGAGTCTAAATGCTGTCCTTGTCAGAGTGAAGAGTCTAAATGCTGTCCTTGTCAGGCTGAAGAGTCTAAATGCTGTCCTTGTCAGAGTGAAGAGTCTAAATGCTGTCCTTGTCAGGCTGAAGAGTCTAAATGCTGTCCTTGTCAGACTGAAGAGTCTAAATGCTGTCCTTGTCAGACTGAAGAGTCTAAATGCTGTCCTTGTCAGACTGAAGGGTCTAAATGCAGTCCTTGTCAGACTGAAGAGTCTAAATGCTGTCCTTGTCAGACTGAAGAGTCTAAATGCTGTCCTTGTCAGACTGAAGGGTCTAAATGCTGTCCTTGTCAGGCTGAAGAGTCTACAGGCTGTCCTTGTCAGACTGAAGAGTCTAAATGCTATCCTTGACTGAAGAGTCTAAATGCTGTCCTTGTCAGACTGAAGAGTCTAAATGCTGTCCTTGTCAGACTGAAGGGTCTAAATGCTGTCCTTGTCAGGCTGAAGATTCTACAGGCTGTCCTTGTCAGACTGAAGAGTCTAAATGCTATCCTTGTCTGAAGAGTCTAAATGCTGTCCTTGTCAGACTGAAGAGTCTAAATGCTGTCCTTGTCAGACTGAAGGGTCTAAATGCTGTCCTTGTCAGGCTGAAGAGTCTAAATGCTGTCCTTGTCAGACTGAAGGTTCTAAATGCTGTCCTTGTCAGGCTTAAGAGTCTAAATGCTGTCCTTGTCAGGGTCTAAATGCTGTCCTTGTCAGGCTGAAGAGTCTAAATGCTGTCCTTGTCAGGCTGAAGAGTCTAAATGCTGTCCTTGTCAGACTGAAGAGTCTAAATGCTATCCTTGTCTGAAGAGTCTAAATGCTGTCCTTGTCAGACTGAAGAGTCTAAATGCTGTCCTTGTCAGACTGAAGGGTCTAAATGCTGTCCTTGTCAGGCTGAAGAGTTTAAATGCTGTCCTTGTCAGACTGAAGGGTCTAAATGCTGTCCTTGTCAGGCTTAAGAGTCTAAATGCTGTCCTTGTCAGGGTCTAAATGCTGTCCTTGTCAGGCTGAAGATTCTAAATGCTGTTCTTGTCAGACTGAAGAGTCTAAATGCTGTCCTTGTCAGGCTGAAGAGTCTAAATGCTGTCCTTGTCAGGGTCTAAATGCTGTCCTTGTCAGGTTGAAGAGTCTAAATGCTGTCCTTGTCAGGCTGAAGAGCCTAAATGCTGTCCTTGTCAGGCTGAAGAGTCTAAAGGCTGTCCTTGTCAGGCTGAAGAGTCTAAATGCTGTCCTTGTCAGGCTGAAGAGTCTAAATGCTGTCCTTGTCAGGCTGAAGAGTCTAAATGCTGTCCTTGTCAGACTGAAGAGTCTAAATTCTGTCCTTGTCAGACTGAAGAGTCTACAGGCTGTCCTTGTCAGACTGAAGAGTCTAAATGCTGTCCTTGTCAGGGTCTAAATGCTGTCCTTGTCAGGCTGAAGAGTCTAAATGCTGTCCTTGTCAGACTGAAGAGTCTAAATGCTGTCCTTGTCAGGGTCTAAATGCTGTCCTTGTCAGACTGAAGAGTCTACAGGCTGTCCTTGTCAGACTGAAGAGTCTAAATGCTGTCCTTGTCAGGGTCTAAATGCTGTCCTTGTCAGGCTGAAGAGTCTAAATGCTGTCCTTGTCAGACTGAAGAGTCTAAAGGCTGTCCTTGTCAGGGTCTAAATGCTGTCCTTGTCAGACTGAAGAGCTTTGAGTGAAGATAAGCTTCTCATCCAGACCCAGAAGAGCATGGCACACACACACACACACACACACACACACACACACACACAGATCCCCTGTCTGGTGTATTTGTGCTGTAGCCAGTCTTCTGTCTGTGTTATGTGTTTGGTCTGTTATCTCTCTGCCACCGTCCAGTCTTCTGTCTGTGTTATGTGTTTGGTCTGTTATCTCTCTGCCACCGTCCAGTCTTCTGTCTGTGTTATCTGTTTGGTCTGTTATCTCTGCCACCGTCCAGTCTTCTGTCTGTGTTATCTGTTTGGTCTGTTATCTCTCTGCCACCGTCCAGTCTTCTGTCTGTGTTATCCGTTTGGTCTGTTATCTCTCTGCCACCGTCCAGTCTTCTGTCTGTGTTATGTGTTTGGTCTGTTATCTCTCTGCCACCGTCCAGTCTTCTGTATGTGTTATCTGTTTGGTCTGTTATCTCTCTGCCACCGACCAGTCTTCTGTCTGTGTTATCCCTTTGGTCTATTATCTCTCTGCCACCGTCCAGTCTTCTGTATGTGTTATCTGTTTGGTCTGTTATCTCTCTGCCACCGACCAGTCTTCTGTCTGTGTTATCCGTTTGGTCTGTTATCTCTCTGCCACCGTCCAGTCTTCTGTCTGTGTTATCCCTTTGGTCTGTTATCTCTCTGCCACCGTCCAGTCTTCTGTCTGTGTTATGTGTTTGGTCTGTTATCTCTCTGCCACCGTCCAGTCTTCTGTCTGTGTTATCTGTTTGGTCTGTTATCTCTCTGCCACCGTCCAGTCTTCTGTCTGTGTTATCCGTTTGGTCTGTTATCTCTCTGCCACCGTCCAGTCTTCTGTCTGTGTTATGTGTTTGGTCTGTTATCTCTCTGCCACCGTCCAGTCTTCTGTCTGTGTTATCCTTTAGGTCTGTTATCTCTCTGCCACCGTCCAGTCTTCTGTCTGTGTTATCTGTTTGGTCTGTTATCTCTCTGCCACCATCCCCACAGGAGGCCTTGTTCCTCTTGACATCAGTGTAATAATTTGTTCTTATTTTCCTGGTTGAATAAAATGTGATACACACACTTTACTTTCTTCAAAAAATGCTAATTTAATTTTGTGTGCTTCCATCTCTTCCCCATCCTCCTCTCTTGTCTCCCTTGATTCCCCCTCTCTCATCTCCCTTCCCTTCATCCCCACTCTCCCCCTAGCCCCCTGCTCCATCTCCCCTCCCCCCCCTCGTCTCCCCCAGCCCCCTCCCTATCTCCCTCCCCTCTCCTCCCCCATCTCCCCTCCCCTCCTCCCCACCACTCCTCCTCCTCCCCCTCTCTCCCAGCCCCCTCTCCTCCCCTCATCCCCACTCTCCCCAGCCCAGTCCCGCTCCATCTCCCTCCCCCTCTCCTCCCCGTCTCCCCCAGCCCCACCCCATCTCCCCTCCCCACTCACTCCTCCTCCCCCATCTCTCCCAGCCCCCTCCATCTCCCCTCCCCACTCCCCACTGCCAAATGGAATGTCATCAAACACCTAGAAACCATGGAAACCACGTGTTTGATGTGTTTGATACCATTCCACTGATTCCGCTCCATTACCACGAGCCTGTCCTCCCCAATGAAGGTGTCACCAGCCTCCTGTGCTCTCCTCCCCCTCACCCCATATCTCCTACCCCCTCTCTCAGACCCCATATCTCCTCCCCCTCTCCCAGACCCCATATCTCCTAACCCCTCTCTCAGACCCCATATCTCCTCCCCCTCTCTCAGACCCCATATCTCCTACCCCTCTCCCAGACCCCATATCTCCTCCCCTCTCCCAGACCCCATATCTCCTCCCCCTCTCTCAGACCCCATATCTCCTCCCCCTCTCTCAGACCCCATATCTCCTACCCCCTCTCTCAGACCCCATATCTCCTCCCCCTCTCTCAGACCCCATATCTCCTCCCCCTCTCTCAGACCCCATATCTCCTCCCCCTCTCTCAGACCCCATATCAATTCAATTAAATTCAAGTGCTTTATTGGCATGGGAAACATGTGTTAACATTGCCAAAGCAAGTGAGGTAGATAATATATAAAGTGAATATATAAAGTGAAAGACAATAAAAATTGTCTTCCCCTCCCCCAGACCCCATATATCCTACCCCCTCTCTCAGACCCCATATCTCCTACCCCCTCTCTCAGACCCCATATCTCCTACCCCCTCTCTCAGACCCCATATCTCCTACCCCTCTCCCAGACCTCATATCTCCTACCCCCTCTCCCAGACCCCATATCTCCTACCCCTCTCCCAGACCTCATATCTCCTACCCCCTCTCTCAGACCCCATATCTCCTCCCCCTCTCTCAGACCCCATATCTCCTACCCCCTATCTCATACAAAATCTCCCAGTCCAGCACCATCGCCCTCCCCCTCTCCCCCAATCCAGCTCCATCTCTCTCCTCCTCCCCCTCTCCCCCAGCCCAGCTCCAACTCCCTTCCCCCTCTCCCCCTCCCCCAGCTCCAACTCTCCCCCATTAAAATCATCTGCATCTGACTGAGAAGCCATTCACATTTTAATTAGCCTGACCCAAGAGGCTGTGAGGCAGAGAGAGGCTTTCATATCCACAGCTCCAATAACTAGCATGCCAACCAGCCAGCAAGTCAGTCAGCCAGCCAGTTAGCCAGCCAGGCAGCCAGCAAGTCAGTCAGCCACCCAGTCAGTCAGCCTGCAGGCAGCAGCACTTACAACCAGAGGCCAACACACACATGTTATTCCATTAGTTAGATCCATCTCCACAATCTCTCTGTAGCACAAACAATATTTCCTATTTGTCCAAGGTGGACATTGCTAGTTGGGTACAGGGGCTTTCTGGGAGCCTTTTGTCAAGTATTTAATCACTGAAATTACTACACACTTAGGACTCGGGAAACTGCTGATCTCAAAGTGGTACCCAGGCAAAATGCTTTTTTTTGTTTGTTCGTTTTTTGACAAATGAGCTGAAAAATGGGTATCGTTTGCTTTTAGCAGAGATGATGTGATCACGTGAAGAGTTTCCTGCCTCATTATTGAATGAATGTAAGGAATCTCCTGCCTGTGAGGTGATTATTCATATGGGAAGCAAAAAATAATGACATGTAATGAGTTAGTTTGAGCAGCTGCACAGTTCAGTATTCATATTACCTGACAGACAGAATGTCAGCGCTTAACAACGTTGGGGCTGTCGTCGGAACGAGACCAAGATGCAGTTCAGTATTCATATTACCTGAACCACAGACAGAATGTCAGCGCTTAACAACGTTGGGGCTGTCGTCGGAACGAGACCAAGATGCAGTTCAGTATTCATATTACCTGAACCACAGACAGAATGTCAGCGCTTAACAACGTTGGGGCTGTCGTCGAACGAGACCAAGATGCAGTTCAGTATTCATATTACCTGAACCACAGACAGAATGTCAGCGCTTAACAACGTTGGGGCTGTCGTCGAACGAGACCAAGATGCAGTTCAGTATTCATATTACCTGAACCACAGACAGAATGTCAGCGCTTAACAACGTTGGGGCTGTCGTCGGAACGAGACCAAGATGCAGTTCAGTATTCATATTACCTGAACCACAGACAGAATGTCAGCGCTTAACAACGTTGGGGCTGTCGTCAGAACGAGACCAAGATGCAGTTCAGTATTCATATTACCTGAACCACATGTCAGCGCTTAACAACGCGTTGGAACCATCAAAGGCTGTATGCCGTCAGAACGAGACCAAGATGCAGGCTGTCGTCGAACGAGACCAAGATGCAGTTCAGTATTCATATTACCTGAACCACAGACAGAATGTCAGCGCTTAACAACGTTGGGGCTGTCGTCGAACGAGACCAAGATGCAGTTCAGTATTCATATTACCTGAACCACAGACAGAATGTCAGCGCTTAACAACGTTGGGGCTGTCGTCGGAATGCAGTTCAGTATTCAGACCAAGATGCAGTTCAGTATTCATATTACCTGAACCACAGACAGAATGTCAGCGCTTAACAACGTTGGGGCTGTCGTCGGAACGAGACCAAGATGCAGTTCAGTATTCATATTACCTGAACCACAGACAGAATGTCAGCGCTTAACAACGTTGGGGCTGTCGTCGAACGAGACCAAGATGCAGTTCAGTATTCATATTACCTGAACCACAGACAGAATGTCAGCGCTTAACAACGTTGGGGCTGTCGTCGAACGAGACCAAGATGCAGTTCAGTATTCATATTACCTGAACCACAGACAGAATGTCAGCGCTTAACAACGTTGGGGCTGTCGTCGGAACGAGACCAAGATGCAGTTCAGTATTCATATTACCTGAACCACAGACAGAATGTCAGCGCTTAACAACGTTGGGGCTGTCGTCGGAACGAGACCAAGATGCAGTTCAGTATTCATATTACCTGAACCACAGACAGAATGTCAGCGCTTAACAACGTTGGGGCTGTCGTCGGAACGAGACCAAGATGCAGTTCAGTATTCATATTACCTGAACCACAGACAGAATGTCAGCGCTTAACAACGTTGGGGCTGTCGTCGAACGAGACCAAGATGCAGTTCAGTATTCATATTACCTGAACCACAGACAGAATGTCAGCGCTTAACAACGTTGCGGCTGTCGTCGGAACGAGACCAAGATGCAGTTCAGTATTCATATTACCTGAACCACAGACAGAATGTCAGCGCTTAACAACGTTGCGGCTGTCGTCGAACGAGACCAAGATGCAGTTCAGTATTCATATTACCTGAACCACAGACAGAATGTCAGCGCTTAACAACGTTGCGGCTGTCGTCGGAACGACCAAGATGCAGTTCAGTATTCATATTACCTGAACCACAGACAGAATGTCAGCGCTTAACAACGTTGGGGCTGTCGTCGGAACGAGACCAAGATGCAGTTCAGTATTCATATTACCTGAACCACAGACAGAATGTCAGCGCTTAACAACGTCAGCGCTTAACAACGTTGCGGCTGTCGTCGGAACGACCAAGATGCAGTTCAGTATTCATATTACCTGAACCACAGACAGAATGTCAGCGCTTAACAACGTTGGGGCTGTCGTCGTCGTCGAACGAGACCAAGATGCAGTTCAGTATTCATATTACCTGAACCACAGACAGAATGTCAGCGCTTAACAACGTTGGGGCTGTCGTCGGAAGGAGACCAAGATGCAGTTCAGTATTCATATTACCTGAACCACAGACAGAATGTCAGCGCTTAACAACGTTGGGGCTGTCGTCGGAGACCAAGATGCAGTTCAGATTCATACCTGAGACCAAGATGCAGTTCAGTATTCATATTACCTGAACCACAGACAGAATGTCAGCGCTTAACAACGTTGGGGCTGTCGTCAGAACGAGACCAAGATGCAGTTCAGTATTCATATTACCTGAACCACAGACAGAATGTCAGCGCTTAACAACGTTGGGGCTGTCGTCGGAACGAGACCAAGATGCAGTTCAGTATTCATATTACCTGAATCACACCCTGACCTAACCAAATAGAGAAATAAAACGTCTCTCTAAGGTCAGGGCGTGACAAACGGTCTCTGATGTCTCACAGCAGACTGGTCCAGGTCCAACAGCAGGATGGGACCAAACGGTCTCTGATGTCTCACAGCAGACTGGTCCAGGTCCAACAGCAGGATGGGACCAAACGGTCTCTGATGTCTCACAGCAGACTGGTCCAGGTCCAACAGCAGGATGGGACCAAACGGTCTCTGATGTCTCACAGCAGACTGGTCCAGGTCCAACAGCAGGATGGGACCAAACGGTCTCTGATGTCTCACAGCAGACTGGTCCAGGTCCAACAGCAGGATGGGACCAAACGGTCTCTGATGTCTCACAGCAGACTGGTCCAGGTCCAACAGCAGGATGGGACCGAACGGTCTCTGATGTCTCACAGCAGACTGGTCCAGGTCCAACAGCAGGATGGGACCGAACGGTCTCTGATGTCTCACAGCAGACTGGTCCAGGTCCAACAGCAGGATGGGACCAAACGGTCTCTGATGTCTCACAGCAGACTGGTCCAGGTCCAACAGCAGGATGGGACCAAACGGTCTCTGATGTCTCACAGCAGACTGGTCCAGGTCCAACAGCAGGATGGGACCAAACGGTCTCTGATGTCTCACAGCAGACTGGTCCAGGTCCAACAGCAGGATGGGACCAAACGGTCTCTGATGTCTCACAGCAGACTGGTCCAGGTCCAACAGCAGGATGGGACCAAACGGTCTCTGATGTCTCACAGCAGACTGGTCCAGGTCCAACAGCAGGATGGGACCAAACGGTCTCTGATGTCTCACAGCAGACTGGTCCAGGTCCAACAGCAGGATGGGACCAAACGGTCTCTGATGTCTCACAGCAGACTGGTCCAGGTCCAACAGCAGGATGGGACCAAACGGTCTCTGATGTCTCACAGCAGACTGGTCCAGGTCCAACAGCAGGATGGGGGGTAGTGGTTAGAGGGGGGAGGGTAGTGGTTAGAGGGGGGGTAGTGGTTAGAGGGGAGGGTAGTGGTTAGAGGGGGGGAGGGGGGTAGTGGTTAGAGGGAGGGGGTAGTGGTTAGAGGGGGGGGGGAGTGGTTAGAGGGGGGTGTAGTGGTTAGAGGGGGGTAGTGGTTAGAGGGGGGTAGTGGTTAGAGGGGGGTAGTGGTTAGAGGGGGTAGTGGTTAGAGGGGGTAGTGGTTAGAGGGGGTAGTCTAGTGGTTAGAGGGGGGGTAGTCTAGTGGTTAGAGGGGGTGGGTAGTCTAGTGGTTAGAGGGGGGTAGTCTAGTGGTTAGAGGGGGTAGTCTAGTGGTTAGAGGGGGGGGTAGTCTAGTGGTTAGAGGGGGGTAGTCTAGTGGTTAGAGGGGGGTAGTCTAGTGGTTAGAGGGGGGTAGTCTAGTGGTTAGAGGGGGTAGTCTAGTGGTTAGAGGGGGGTAGTCTAGTGGTTAGAGGGGGTAGTCTAGTGGTTAGAGGGGGTAGTCTAGTGGTTAGAGGGGGGTAGTGGTTAGAGGGGGTAGTGGTTAGAGGGGGGTAGTCTAGTGGTTAGAGGGGGGTAGTGGTTAGAGGGGGTAGTAGTGGTTAGAGGGGGTAGTCTAGTGGTTAGAGGGGGGTAGTCTAGTGGTTAGAGGGGGGTAGTCTAGTGGTTAGAGGGGGGTAGTCTAGTGGTTAGAGGGGGTAGTCTAGTGGTTAGAGGGGGGTGGTTAGAGGGGGGTAGTGGTTAGGGGGGTAGTCTAGTGGTTAGAGGGGGGGGGTAGTCTAGTGGTTAGAGGGGGTAGTGGTTAGAGGGGGGTAGTCTAGTGGTTAGAGGGGGGTAGTCTAGTGGTTAGAGGGGGTAGTCTAGTGGTTAGAGGGGGGTAGTCTAGTGGTTAGAGGGGGTAGTCTAGTGGTTAGAGGGGGTAGTCTAGTGGTTAGAGGGGGATAGTCTAGTGGTTAGAGGGGGGATAGTCTAGTGGTTAGAGGGGGTAGTGGTTAGGGGGGTAGTCTAGTGGTTAGGGGGGTAGTCTAGTGGTTAGAGGGGGGTAGTCTAGTGGTTAGAGGGGGGGTAGTCTAGTGGTTAGAGGGGGTAGTGGTTAGAGGGGGTAGTGGTTAGAGGGGGGTAGTCTAGTGGTTAGAGGGGGGTAGTGGTTAGAGGGGGGTAGTGGTTAGAGGGGGTAGTCTAGTGGTTAGAGGGGGGTAGTGGTTAGAGGGGGGTAGGTTGGTTAGAGGGGGTAGTCTAGTGGTTAGAGGGGGTAGTGGTTAGAGGGGGGGGTCTAGTGGTTAGAGGGGGGTAGTCTAGTGGTTAGAGGGGGGTAGTGGTTAGAGGGGGGTAGTCTAGTGGTTAGAGGGGGGTAGTCTAGTGGTTAGAGGGGGGTAGTCTAGTGGTTAGAGGGGGTAGTGGTTAGAGGGGGGTAGTCTAGTGGTTAGAGGGGGGTAGTGGTTAGAGGGGGGTAGTCTAGTGGTTAGAGGGGGGTAGTCTAGTGGTTAGAGGGGGTCTAGGGTTAGAGGGGTAGTCTAGTGGTTAGAGGGGGTAGTCTAGTGGTTAGAGGGGGTAGGTCTAGTGGTTAGAGGGGGGTAGTCTAGTGGTTAGAGGGGGGGTAGTCTAGTGGTTAGAGGGGGTAGTCTAGTGGTTAGAGGGGGTAGTCTAGTGGTTAGAGGGGGGTAGTCTAGTGGTTAG
Source organism: Oncorhynchus nerka (assembly GCF_034236695.1). Lineage (NCBI taxonomy): Eukaryota > Metazoa > Chordata > Actinopteri > Salmoniformes > Salmonidae > Oncorhynchus > Oncorhynchus nerka. The sequence continues at coordinate 117,590 of NW_027040315.1, read as the reverse complement.
AGGGGGTAGTCTAGTGGTTAGAGGGGGGTAGTCTAGTGGTTAGAGGGGGGTAGTAGTGGTTAGAGGGGGGGGTAGTCTAGTGGTTAGAGGGGAGGGGGGTAGTCTAGTGGTTAGAGGGGGTAGTGGTTAGGGGGGGTAGTCTAGTGGTTAGAGGGGGGTAGTCTAGTGGTTAGAGGGGGGCAGTCTAGTGGTTAGAGGGGGGTAGTCTAGTGGTTAGAGGGGGGTAGTCTAGTGGTTAGAGGGGGGTAGTCTAGTGGTTAGAGGGGGGGTAGTCTAGTGGTTAGAGGGGGTAGTCTAGTGGTTAGAGGGGAGGCAGGTAGTCTAGTGGTTAGAGGGGGAGGCAGGTAGTCTAGTGGTTAGAGGGGGAGGCAGGTAGTCTAGTGGTTAGAGGGGGTGGCAGGTAGCCTAGTGGTTAGAGGGGGAGGCAGGTAGTCTAGTGGTTAGAGGGGGGAGGCAGGTAGCCTAGTGGTTAGAGGGGGAGGCAGGTAGCCTAGTGGTTAGAGGGGGTGGCAGGTAGGCTAGTGGTTAGAGGGGAGGCAGGGTAGTCTAGTGTTTAGAGGGGAGGAGGCAGGGTAGTCTAGTGGTTAGAGGGGGAGGAGGCAGGTAGCCTAGTGGTTAGAGGGCGAGGCAGGTAGCCTAGTGGTTAGAGGGGGAGGCAGGTAGCCTAGTGGTTAGAGGGGAGGCAGGTAGCCTAGTGGTTAGAGGGGAGGCAGGTAGCCTAGTGGATAGAGGGGAGGCAGATAGTCTAGTGGTTAGAGGGGGAGGCAGGTAGCCTAGTGGTTAGAGGGGAGGCAGGTAGCCTAGTGTATAGAGGGGGAGGCAGGTAGCCTAGTGGTTAGAAGGGGAAGGCAGGTAGCCTAGTGGTTAGACGGGGAGGCAGGTAGCCTAGTGGTTAGAAGGGGAAGGCAGGTAGCCTAGTGGTTAGAGGGGAGGCAGGTAGCCTAGTGGATAGAGGGGCGAGGCAGGTAGCCTAGTGGTTAGAGGGGGAGGCAGGTAGCCTAGTGGTTAGTGGGGGAGGCAGGTAGTCTAGTGGTTAGAGGGGGTAAGGTAGCCTAGTGGTTAGAGGGGGAGGCAGGTAGCCTAGTGGATAGAGGGGCGAGGCAGGTAGCCTAGTGGTTAGAGGGGGAGGCAGGTAGCCTAGTGGTTAGGGGGAGGCAGGTAGTCTAGTGGTTAGAGGGGGAGGCAGATAGTCTAGTGGTTAGAGGGGAGGCAGGTAGTCTAGTGGTTAGAGGGGGAGGCAGGTAGCCTACTGGTTAGAGGGGGAGGCAGGTAGCATAGTGGTTAGAGGGGGAGGGCAGATAGCCTAGTGGTTAGAGGGGGAGGCAGGTAGTCTAGTGGTTAGAGGGGAGGCAGGTAGCCTAGTGGTTAGAGGGGGAGGCAGGTAGCCTAGTGGTTAGAGGGGAGGCAGGTAGCCTAGTGGATAGGGGAGGCAGATAGTCTAGTGGTTAGAGGGGGAGGCAGGTAGCCTAGTGGTTAGAGGGGAGGCAGGTAGCCTAGTGGTTAGAGGGGAGGGCAGGTAGCCTAGTGGTTAGAGGGGAGGCAGGTAGCCTAGTGGATAGAGGGGCGAGGCAGGTAGCCTAGTGGTTAGAGGGGGAGGCAGGTAGCCTAGTGGTTAGTGGGGAGGCAGGTAGTCTAGTGGTTAGAGAGGGGGTAAGGTAGCCTAGTGGTTAGAGGGGGAGGCAGGTAGCCTAGTGGATAGAGGGGCGAGGCAGGTAGCCTAGTGGTTAGAGGGGAGGCAGGTAGCCTAGTGGTTAGGGGAGGCAGGTAGTCTAGTGGTTAGAGGGGAGGCAGATAGTCTAGTGGTTAGAGGGGAGGCAGGTAGTCTAGTGGTTAGAGGGGGAGGCAGATAGTCTAGTGGTTAGAGGGGGAGGCAGGTAGCATAGTGGTTAGAGGGGGAGGGCAGATAGCCTAGTGGTTAGAGGGGGAGGCAGGTAGTCTAGTGGTTAGAGGGGGAGGCAGGTAGCCTAGTGGTTAGAGGGGAGGCAGGTAGCCTAGTGGTTAGAGGGGAGGCAGGTAGCCTAGTGGATAGAGGGGCGAGGCAGGTAGCCTAGTGGTTAGAGGGGGAGGCAGGTAGCCTAGTGGTTAGGGGAGGCAGGTAGTCTAGTGGTTAGAGGGGAGGCAGATAGTCTAGTGGTTAGAGGGGAGGCAGGTAGCCTAGTGGTTAGGGGGAGGCAGGTAGCCTAGTGGTTAGAGGGGAGGGCAGGTAGCCTAGTGGTTAGAGGGGGAGGCAGGTAGCCTAGTGGTTAGAGGGGGTAAGGTAGCCTAGTGGTTAAAGGGGAGGCAGGTTACCTAGTGGTTAGAGGGGAGGCAGGTAGTCTAGTGGTTAAAGGGGGAGGCAGGTTACCTAGTGGTTAGAGGGGGAGGCAGGTAGCCTAGTGGTTAGAGGGGGATGCAGGTAGCCTAGTGGTTAGAGGGGGGAGGCAGGTAGCCTAGTGGTTAGAGGGAAGAGGCATAGAAAGTGTTATCAAATTTAAGTTAATCATGTAGCAATTAACTTATTGGGATTTGGGGCACCACGAGAGCAGTTCTTTAAACTCTTGGGTAGGGGGCAGTATTTTCACCTCCGGATGAAAAGCCCAAAGTAAACTGCCTGTTACTCCGGCTCAGAAGCTAAGATATGCATATGCATAGGCGATACCAGCAACCGGCTGGTTGCCCTTGAGCAGGGCACTTTACTAGTACTGAGGTTCCTGGACCATTTCTCTTCAGACTTATTGAGTCTGTAGTCTGCCTCTGAAATACAGCCATCACCATACATATGACCATCAAACCGCAGTCTGCCTCTGATATCTAACCATCACTGTAGTCTGCCTCTGATATCTGACCATCGCTGTAGTCTGCCTCTGATATCTGACCATCACTGTAGTCTGCCTCTGATATCTGACCATCACTATAGTCTGCCTCTGATATCTGACCATCACTGTAGTCTGCCTCCGATATCTGACCATCACTGTAGTCTGCCTCTGATATCTGACCATCACTGTAGTCTGCCTCTGATATCTGACCATCACTGTAGTCTGACCCTGATATCTGACCATCACTGTAGTCTGACCCTGATATCTGACCATCACTGTAGTCTGCCTCTGATATGACCATCACTGTAGTCTGCCTCTGATATCTGACCATCACTGTAGTCTGCCTTTGATATCTACCATCACTATAGTCTGCCTATGATATATGACCACCACTGTAGTCTGCCTATGATATATGACCACCACTGTAGTCTGCCTCTGATATCTGACCATCACTGTAGTCTGCCTCTGATATCTGACCATCACTGTAGCCTGCCTCTGATATCTGACCATCACTGTAGTCTGCCTCTGATATCTGACCATCACTGGTCTGCCTTTGATATCTGACCATCACCGTAGTCTGCCTCTGATATCTGACCATCACCGTAGTCTGCCTCTGATATCTGACCATCACTGTAGTCTGCCTCTGATATCTGACCATGTACTGTAGTCTGCCTCTGCTATCAGCCCATGTACTGTAGTCTGCCCCTGATATCAGCCTATGTACTGTAGTCTGCCTCTGCTATCAGCCCATCACTGTAGTCTGCCTCTGCTATCAGCCCATGTACCGTAGTAGGCCTCTGCTATCAGCCCATGTACCGTAGTCTGACTCTGCTATCAGCCCATGTACTGTACTCTGCCTCTGCTATCAGCCCATGTACTGTAGTCTGCCTATGATATCAGCCCATGTACTGTAGTCTGTCTCTGCTATCAGCCCATGTACTGTAGTCTGCCTCTGCTATCAGCCCATGTACTGTAGTCTGTCTCTGATATCAGCCCAAGTACTGTAGTCTGCCTCTGCTATCAGCCTATGTACTGTAGTCTGCCTCTGCAATCAGCCCATGTACCATAGTCTGCCGCTGCTATCAGCCCATGTACCGTAGTCTGCCTCTGCTATCAGCCCATGTACTGTAGTCTGCCTCTGCTATCAGCCCATGTACTGTAGTCTGCCCCTGCTATCAGCCCATCTACTGTAGTCTGCCTCTGCTATCAGCCCATGTACTGTAGTCTGCCTCTGCTATCAGCCCATGTACTGTAGTCTGCCTCTGCTATCAGCCCATGTACTGTGGTCTGCCTCTGCTATCAGCCCATGTACTGTAGTCTGCCTCTGCTATCAGCCCATGTACTGTAGTCTGCCTCTGCTATCAGCCCATGTACTGAAGTCTGCCTCTGCTATCAGCCCATGTACTGTAGTCTGCCTCGGCTATCAGCCCATGTACCATAGTCTGCCTCGGCTATCAGCCCATGTACTGTAGTCTGCCTCTGCTATCAGCCCATGTACTGTAGTCTGCCTCTGCTATCAGCCCATGTACTGTAGTCTGCCTCTGCTATCAGCCCATGTACTGTAGTCTGCCTCTGCTATCAGTCCATGTACTGTAGTCTGCCTCTGCTATCAGCCCATGTACTGTAGTCTGCCTCTGCTATCAGCCCATGTACTGTAGTCTGCCTCTGCTATCAGCCCATGTACTGTAGTCTGCCTCTGCTATCAGCCCATGTACTGCAGTCTGCCTCTGATATCTGACCATCACTGTAGTCTGCCTCTGATATATGACCATCACTGTAGTCTGCCTCAGACATCTGAACATCACTGTAGTCTGCCTCTGATATCTGACCATTACAATAGTCTGCCTCTGATATCTGACCATCACTGTAGTCTGTCTCTGATATCTGACCATCACTGTAGTCTGCCTCTGATATCTGACCATCACCGTAGTCTGCCTCCGATATCTGACCATCACTGTAGTCTGCCTCTGATATCTGACCATCACTGTAGTCTGACCCTGATATCTGACCATCACTGTAGTCTGTCTCTGATATCTGACCATCACTATAGTCTGCCCCTGATATCTGGCCATCACTGTAGCCTGCCCCTGATATCTGACCATCACTGTAGTCTGCCTCTGATATCTGACCATCACTGTAGTCTGTCTCTGATATCTGACCATCACTGTAGTCTGCCCCTGATATCTGGCCATCACTGTAGCCTGCCCTGATATCTGACCATCACCGTAGTCTGATTCTGATATCTGACCATCACTGTAGTCTATCTCTGATATCTGACCATCACCGTAGTCTGCCTCTGATATCTGACCATCACTGTAGTCTGACCCTGATATCTGACCATCACTGTAGCCTGCCTCTGCTATCAGCCCATGTACTGTAGTCTGCCTCTGCTATCAGCCCATGTACTGTAGTCTGCCCCTGATATCAGCCTATGTACTGTAGTCTGCCTCTGCTATCAGCCCATCCCTGTAGTCTGCCTCTGCTATCAGCCCATGTACCGTAGTAGGCCTCTGCTATCAGCCCATGTACCGTAGTCTGACTCTGCTATCAGCCCATGTACTGTAGTCTGCCTCTGATATCTGACCATCACTGTAGTCTGACCCTGATATCTGACCATCACTGTAGCCTGCCTCTGCTATCAGCCCATGTACTGTAGTCTGCCTCTGCTATCAGCCCATGTACTGTAGTCTGCCCCTGATATCAGCCTATGTACTGTAGTCTGCCTCTGCTATCAGCCCATCACTGTAGTCTGCCTCTGCTATCAGCCCATGTACCGTAGTAGGCCTCTGCTATCAGCCCATGTACCGTAGTCTGACTCTGCTATCAGCCCATGTACTGTAGTCTGCCTCTGCTATCAGCCCATGTACTGTAGTCTGCCTCTGATATCAGCCCATGTACTGTAGTCTGCCTCTGCTATCAGCCCATGTACTGTAGTCTGCCTATGATATCAGCCCATGTACTGTAGTCTGTCTCTGCTATCAGCCCATGTACTGTAGTCTGCCTCTGCTATCAGCCCATGTACTGTAGTCTGTCTCTGATATCAGCCCAAGTACTGTAGTCTGCCTCTGCTATCAGCCTATGTACTGTAGTCTGCCTCTGCAATCAGCCCATGTACCATAGTCTGCCGCTGCTATCAGCCCATGTACTGTAGTCTGCCTCTGCTATCAGCCCATGTACTGTATTCTGCCCCTGCTATCAGCCCATCTACTGTAGTCTGCTTCTGCTATCAGCCCATGTACTGTAGTCTGCCTCTGCTATCAGCCCATGTACTGTAGTCTGCCTCTGCTATCAGCCCATGTACTGTAGTCTGCCTCTGCTATCAGCCCATGTACTGTAGTCTGCCTCTGCTATCAGCCCATCACTGTAGTCTGCCTCTGCTATCAGCCCATGTACCGTAGTAGGCCTCTGCTATCAGCCCATGTACCGTAGTCTGACTCTGCTATCAGCCCATGTACTGTAGTCTGCCTCTGATATCTGACCATCACTGTAGTCTGACCCTGATATCTGACCATCACTGTAGCCTGCCTCTGCTATCAGCCCATGTACTGTAGTCTGCCTCTGCCATCAGCCCATGTACTGTAGTCTGCCCCTGATATCAGCCTATGTACTGTAGTCTGCCTCTGCTATCAGCCCATGTACCATAGTCTGCCGCTGCTATCAGCCCATGTACCGTAGTCTGCCTATGCTATCAGCCCATGTACTGTAGTCTGCCTCTGCTATCAGCCCATGTACTGTAGTCTGCCTCTGCTATCTGCTATCAGCCCATGTATCTGTAGTCTGCCTCTGCTATCAGCCCATCTACTGTAGTCTGCCTCTGCTATCAGCCCATGTACTGTAGTCTGCCTCTGCTATCAGCCCATGTACTGTAGTCTGCCTCTGCTATCAGCCCATGTACTGTAGTCTGCCTCTGCTATCAGCCCATGTGTACTGCCTCTGTAGCCCATCTGCCTGCCTCTGCTATCAGCCCATGTACTGTAGTCTGCCTCTGCTATCAGCCCATGTACTGTAGTCTGCCTCTGCTATCAGCCCATGTACTGTAGTCTGCCTCTGCTATCAGCCCATGTACTGTAGTCTGCCTCTGCTATCAGCCCATGTACTGTAGTCTGCCTCTGCTATCAGCCCATGTACTGTAGTCTGCCTCTGCTATCAGCCCATGTACTGTAGTCTGCCTCTGCTATCAGCCCATGTACTGTAGTCTGCCTCTGCTATCAGCCCATGTACTGTAGTCTGCCTCTGCTATCAGCCCATGTACTGTAGTCTGCCTCTGCTATCAGCCCATGTACTGTAGTCTGCCTCTGCTATCAGCCCATGTACTGTAGTCTGCCTCTGATATCTGACCATCACCTGCCTCTGATATCACCATCACTGTAGTCTGCCTCTGTAGTCTGCCTCTGATCTGACCATCACTGTAGTCTGCCTCTGATATCTGACCATCACTGTAGTCTGCCTCAGACCATCTGAGTCTGCCTCTGATATCATCACTGTAGTCTGCCTCTGATATCTGACCATCACTGTAGTCTGCCTCTGATATATGACCATCACTATAGTCTGCCCCTGATATCTGACCATCACTGTAGTCTGACCCTGATATCTGACCATCACTGTAGTCTGCCTCTGATATCTGACCATCACTGTAGTCTGCCTCTGATATCTGACCATCACTGTAGTCTGCCTCTGATATCTGACCATCACTGTAGTCTGCCTCTGATATCTGACCATCACTGTAGTCTGCCTCTGATATCTGACCATCACTGTAGTCTGCCCCTGATATCTGACCATCACTGTAGCCTGCCTCTGATATCTGACCATCACTGTAGTCTGCCTCTGATATCTGACCATCACTGTAGTCTGCCTCTGATATCTGACCATCACCGTAGTCTGCCTCTGATATCTGACCATCACTGTAGTCTGATATCTGACCATCACTGTAGTCTGCCTCTGATATCAGACCATCACTGTAGTCTGCCTCTGATATCTGACCATCACTGTAGTCTGCCTCTGATATCTGCCATCACTGTAGTCTGCCTCTGATATCAGCCCATCACTGTAGTCTGCCTCTGCTATCAGCCCATGTACTGTAGTCTGCCTCTGCTATCAGCCCATCTACTGTAGTCTGCCTCTGCTATCAGCCCATGTACTGTAGTCTGCCTCTGCTATCAGCCCATGTACTGTAGTCTGCCTCTGCTATCAGCCCATGTACTGTAGTCTGCCTCTGCTATCAGCCCATGTACTGTAGTCTGCCTCTGCTATCAGCCCATGTACTGTAGTCTGCCTCTGCTATCAGCCCATGTACTGTAGTCTGCCTCTGCTATCAGCCCATGTACTGTAGTCTGCCTCTGCTATCAGCCCATGTACTGTAGTCTGCCTCTGCTATCAGCCCATGTACTGTAGTCTGCCTCTGCTATCAGCCCATGTACTGTAGTCTGCCTCTGCTATCAGCCCATGTACTGTAGTCTGCCTCTGCTATCAGCCATGTACTGTAGTCTGCCTCTGACCATCACTATCAGCCCATGTACTGTAGTCTGCCTCTGCTATCAGCCCATGTACTGTAGTCTGCCTCTGCTATCAGCCCATGTACTGTAGTCTGCCTCTGATATCAGCCCATGTACTGTAGTCTGCCTCTGCTATCAGCCCATCACTGTAGTCTGCCTCTGCTATCAGCCCATGTACTGTAGTCTGCCTCTGCTATCAGCCCATGTACTGTAGTCTGCCTCTGCTATCAGCCCATGTACTGTAGTCTGCCTCTGATATCTGACCATCACTGTAGTCTGCCTCTGATATCAGACCATCACTGTAGTCTGCCTCTGCTATCAGCCCATGTACTGTAGTCTGCCTCTGCTATCAGCCCATGTACTGTAGTCTGCCTCTGATATCAGCCCATGTACTGTAGTCTGCCTCTGCTATCAGCCCATCACTGTAGTCTGCCTCTGCTATCAGCCCATGTACTGTAGTCTGCCTCTGCTATCTGCCATCACTGTAGTAGTCTGCCTCTGCTATCAGCCCATGTACTGTAGTCTGCCTCTGCTATCAGCCCATGTACTGTAGTCTGCCTCTGATATCAGCCCATGTACTGTAGTCTGCCTCTGCTATCAGCCCATGTACTGTAGTCTGCCTCTGATATCAGCCCATGTACTGTAGTCTGCCTCTGCTATCAGCCCATGTACTGTAGTCTGCCTCTGATATCAGCCCATGTACTGTAGTCTGCCTCTGCTATCAGCCCATGTACTGTAGTCTGCCTCTGCTATCAGCCCATGTACTGTAGTCTGCCTCTGCTATCAGCCCATGTACTGTAGTCTGCCTCTGCTATCAGCCCATGTACTGTAGTCTGCCTCTGCTATCAGCCCATGTACTGTAGTCTGCCTCTGCTATCAGCCCATGTACTGTAGTCTGCCTCTGCTATCAGCCCATGTACTGTAGTCTGCCTCTGCTATCAGCCCATGTACTGTAGTCTGCCTCTGCTATCAGCCCATGTACTGTAGTCTGCCTCTGATATCAGCCCATGTACTGTAGTCTGCCTCTGCTATCAGCCCATCACTGTAGTCTGCCTCTGCTATCAGCCCATGTACTGTAGTCTGCCTCTGCTATCAGCCCATGTACTGTAGTCTGCCTCTGCTATCAGCCCATGTACTGTAGTCTGCCTCTGATATCAGCCCATCACTGTAGTCTGCCCTGATATCAGACCATCACTGTAGTCTGCCTCTGCTATCAGCCCATGTACTGTAGTCTGCCTCTGCCATCAGCCCATGTACTGTAGTCTGCCCCTGATATCAGCCATGTACTGTAGTCTGCCTCTGCTATCAGCCCATGTACTGTAGTCTGCCTCTGCTATCAGCCCATGTACTGTAGTCTGCCTCTGCTATCAGCCCATGTACTGTAGTCTGCCTCTGCTATCAGCCCATCACTGTAGTCTGCCTCTGCTATCAGCCCATGTACTGTAGTCTGCCTCTGCTATCAGCCCATGTACTGTAGTCTGCCTCTGCTATCAGCCCATGTACTGTAGTCTGCCTCTGCTATCAGCCCATGTACTGTAGTCTGCCTCTGCTATCAGCCCATGTACTGTAGTCTGCCTCTGCTATCAGCCCATCACTGTAGTCTGCCTCTGCTATCAGCCCATCACTGTAGTCTGCCTCTGCTATCAGCCCATGTACTGTAGTCTGCCTCTGCTATCAGCCCATGTACTGTAGTCTGCCTCTGCTATCAGCCCATGTACTGTAGTCTGCCTCTGCTATCAGCCCATCACTGTAGTCTGCCTCTGCTATCAGCCCATGTACTGTAGTCTGCCTCTGCTATCAGCCCATGTACTGCCCCTGTAGTCTGCCTCTGCTATCAGCCCATGTACTGTAGTCTGCCTCTGCTATCAGCCCATGTACTGTAGTCTGCCTCTGCTATCAGCCCATGTACTGTAGTCTGCCTCTGCTATCAGCCCATGTACTGTAGTCTGCCTCTGATATCAGCCCATGTACTGTAGTCTGCCTCTGCTATCAGCCCATGTACTGTAGTCTGCCTCTGATATCAGCCCATGTACTGTAGTCTGCCTCTGCTATCAGCCCATGTACTGTAGTCTGCCTCTGCTATCAGCCCATGTACCATGTAGTCTGCCTCTGCTATCAGCCCATGTACTGTAGTCTGCCTCTGCTATCAGCCCATGTACTGTAGTCTGCCTCTGCTATCAGCCCATGTACTGTATCTGCCTCTGCTATCAGCCCATGTACTGTAGTCTGCCTCTGCTATCAGCCCATGTACTGTAGTCTGCCTCTGCTATCAGCCCATGTACTGTAGTCTGCCTCTGCTATCAGCCCATGTACTGTAGTCTGCCTCTGATATCAGCCCATGTACTGTAGTCTGCCTCTGCTATCAGCCCATCACTGTAGTCTGCCTCTGCTATCAGCCCATGTACCGTAGTCTGCCTCTGCTATCAGCCCATGTACTGTAGTCTGCCTCTGCTATCAGCCCATGTACTGTAGTCTGCCTCTGATATCTGACCATCACTGTAGTCTGCCCTGATATCTGACCATCACTGTAGCCTGCCTCTGCTATCAGCCCATGTACTGTAGTCTGCCTCTGCTATCAGCCCATGTACTGTAGTCTGCCTCTGATATCAGCCCATGTACTGTAGTCTGCCTCTGCTATCAGCCCATGTACTGTAGTCTGCCTCTGCTATCAGCCCATGTACTGTAGTCTGCCTCTGCTATCAGCCCATGTACTGTAGTCTGCCTCTGCTATCAGCCCATGTACTGTAGTCTGCCTCTGCTATCAGCCCATGTACTGTAGTCTGCCCCTGCTATCAGCCCATCTACTGTAGTCTGCCTCTGCTATCAGCCCATGTACTGTAGTCTGCCTCTGCTATCAGCCCATGTACTGTAGTCTGCCTCTGCTATCAGCCCATGTACTGTGGTCTGCCTCTGCTATCAGCCCATCACTGTAGTCTGCCTCTGCTATCAGCCCATGTACCGTAGTCTGCCTCTGCTATCAGCCCATGTACCGTAGTCTGCCTCTGCTATCAGCCCATGTACTGTAGTCTGCCTCTGCTATCAGCCCATGTACTGTAGTCTGCCTCTGATATCTGACCATCACTGTAGTCTGCCTCTGCTATCAGCCCATGTACTGTAGTCTGCCTCTGCTATCAGCCCATGTACTGTAGTCTGCCTCTGCTATCAGCCCATGTACTGTAGTCTGCCTCTGCTATCAGCCCATGTACTGTAGTCTGCCTCTGCTATCAGCCCATGTACTGTAGTCTGCCTCTGCTATCAGCCCATCACTGTAGTCTGCCTCTGATATCAGCCCATGTACTGTAGTCTGCCTCTGCTATCAGCCCATGTACTGTAGTCTGCCTCTGCTATCAGCCCATGTACTGTAGTCTGCCTCTGCTATCAGTCCATGTACTGTAGTCTGCCTCTGCTATCAGCCCATGTACTGTAGTCTGCCTCTGCTATCAGCCCATGTACTGCAGTCTGCCTCTGATATCTGACCATCACTGTAGTCTGCCTCTGATATATGACCATCACTGTAGTCTGCCTCAGACATCTGAACATCACTGTAGTCTGCCTCTGATATCTGACCATCACTGTAGTCTGCCTCTGATATCTGACCATCACCGTAGTCTGCCTCCGTTAACTGACCATCACTGTAGTCTGCCTCTGATATATGACCATCACTATAGTCTGCCCCTGACCATCAAGTCCCCTGATATCTGACCATATTTTAGCTGCCCTGATATCACCCATCACTGTAGTCTGCCTCTGATATCAGACCATCACAATAGTCTGCCTCTGATATCAGACCATGTACTGTAGTCTGCCTCTGATATCTGACCATCACTGTAGTCTGTCTCTGATATCTGACCATCACTGTAGCCTGCCTCTGATATCTGACCATCACTGTAGTCTGCCTCTGCTATCAGCCCATGTACTGTAGTCTGCCTCTGCTATCAGCCCATGTACTGTAGTCTGCCTCTGCTATCAGCCCACCGTAGTCTGCCTCTGCTATCAGCCCATGTACTGAAGTCTGCCTCTGCATCAGCCCATGTACTGTAGTCTGCCTCTGCTATCAGCCATGTACTGTAGTCTGCCTCTGCTATCAGCCCATGTACTGTAGTCTGCCTCTGCTATCAGCCCATGTACTGTAGTCTGCCTCTGCTATCAGCCCATGTTACTGTAGTCTGCCTCTGCTATCAGCCCATGTACCGTAGTCTGCCTCTGCTATCAGCCCATGTACTGTAGTCTGCCTCTGCTATCAGCCCATGTACTGTAGTCTGCCTCTGCTATCAGCCCATGTACCGTAGTCTGCCTCTGCTATCAGCCCATGTACTGTAGTCTGCCTCTGCTATCAGCCCATGTACTGTAGTCTGCCTCTGCTATCAGCCCATGTACCGTAGTCTGCCTCTGCTATCAGCCCATGTACTGTACATGCCATCAGACAATATGGAGGAACCCAGGAGTGACCAGAGATGGAGATGCATCATGGTAGAGAGGAGTAGGAAGGAAACAGAGTGTTCCTAACATTAGTGTGTGTCTGTCATACCGTTTCACTCCATCCACCTTGGCTACAGTAGATTGTCTCTCCTCTGAGGGCCGGCCTCTCCCTGCACCATGTGGAGACAATGGCGCGTTGCCAGGATACAAGCCCCCCAAGTCTGTACTGGCAAGAAGACATGAAGACCAAAGATGTTTTATATTTACAAGAAGACCCCCTGCACCCTGCTGGCTTGACACCGCTCCACCATCTAATGTCACTCTCTATGAAGACAGCACTTTATAACTCATTTGAGAAAGATATCCAATCCATCTTGTTCGCTTCTTGTATAAAATCCCCAATTTAGTGCTGTGGATGCAGGATTTCTTTACTTGATTTATTGTTAAACAAATTATGATTGAAATATATTATATTTAGTATAGACATATTATTCAAAAATAATTACGAATTACGATTATATTTTGAAAAAAAAAACAGCTTAGCTAACATAGTTTAATTATATAATAAAACGGATTGTATTCTTTATGGAATGGGAGCTGTTACTGACGACGGGGTCTCTGGCCAGTTTCACCAGTCTCCTGTTACTGACGACGGGGTCTCTGGCCAGTTTCACCAGTCTCCTGTTACTGACGACGGGGTCTCTGGCCAGTTTCACCAGTCTCCTGTTACTGTTACTGACGACGGGGTCTCTGGCCAGTTTCACCAGTCTCCTGTTACTGACGACGGGGTCTCTGGCCAGTTTCACCAGTCTCCTGTTACTGACGACGGGGTCTCTGGCCAGTTTCACCAGTCTCCTGTTACTGACGACGGGGTCTCTGGCCAGTTTCACCAGTCTCCTGTTACTGACGGGGTCGGGGTCTCTGGCCAGTTTCACCAGTCTCCTGTTACTGACGACGGGGTCTCTGGCCAGTTTCACCAGTCTCCTGTTACTGAGTCTCCTGTTACTGACGACGGGGTCTCTGGCCAGTTTCACCAGTCTCCTGTTACTGACGACGGGGTCTCTGGCCAGTTTCACCAGTCTCCTGTTACTGACGACGGGGGTCTCTGGCCAGTTTCACCAGTCTCCTGTTACTGACGACGGGGTCTCTGGCCAGTTTCACCAGTCTCCTGTTACTGACGACGGGGTCTCTGGCCAGTTTCACCAGTCTCCTGTTACTGACGACGGGGTCTCTGGCCAGTTTCACCAGTCTCCTGTTACTGACGACGGGGTCTCTGGCCAGTTTCACCAGTCTCCTGTTACTGACGACGGGGTCTCTGGCCAGTTTCACCAGTCTCCTGTTACTGACGTCTCCTGTTACTGACGGGGTCTCTGGCCAGTTTCACCAGTCTCCTGTTACTGACGACGGGGTCTCTGGCCAGTTTCACCAGTCTCCTGTTACTGACGACGGGTCTCTGGCCAGTTTCACCAGTCTCCTGTTACTGACGACGGGGTCTCTGGCCAGTTTCACCAGTCTCCTGTTACTGACGACGGGGTCTCTGGCCAGTTTCACCAGTCTCCTGTTACTGACGACGGGGTCTCTGGCCAGTTTCACCAGTCTCCTGTTACTGACGACGGGGTCTCTGGCCAGTTTCACCAGTCTCCTGTTACGGGGGTCTCTGGCCAGTTTCACCAGTCTCCTGTTACTGACGACGGGGTCTCTGGCCAGTTTCACCAGTCTCCTGTTACTGACGACGGGGTCTCTGGCCAGTTTCACCAGTCTCCTGTTACTGACGACGGGGTCTCTGGCCAGTTTCACCAGTCTCCTGTTACTGACGACGGGGTCTCTGGCCAGTTTCACCAGTCTCCTGTTACTGACGACGGGGTCTCTGGCCAGTTTCACCAGTCTCCTGTTACTGTTCTCTGGCCAGTTTCACCAGTCTCCTGTTACTGACGACGGGGTCTCTGGCCAGTTTCACCAGTCTCCTGTTACTGACGACGGGGTCTCTGGCCAGTTTCACCAGTCTCCTGTTACTGACGACGGGGTCTCTGGCCAGTTTCACCAGTCTCCTGTTACTGACGACGGGTCTCTGGCCAGTTTCACCAGTCTCCTGTTACTGTTCCTCGACGGGGTCTCTGGCCAGTTTCACCAGTCTCCTGTTACTGACGACGGGGTCTCTGGCCAGTTTCACCAGTCTCCTGTTACTGACGACGGGGTCTCTGGCCAGTTTCACCAGTCTCCTGTTACTGACGACGGGGTCTCTGGCCAGTTTCACCAGTCTCCTGTTACTGACGACGGGGTCTCTGGCCAGTTTCACCAGTCTCCTGTTACTGACGACGGGGTCTCTGGCCAGTTTCACCAGTCTCCTGTTACTGACGTCTCTGGCCAGTTTCACCAGTCTCCTGTTACTGACGACGGGGTCTCTGGCCAGTTTCACCAGTCTCCTGTTACTGACGACGGGGTCTCTGGCCAGTTTCACCAGTCTCCTGTTACTGACGACGGGGTCTCTGGCCAGTTTCACCAGTCTCCTGTTACTGACGACGGGGTCTCTGGCCAGTTTCACCAGTCTCCTGTTACTGACGACGGGGTCTCTGGCCAGTTTCACCAGTCTCCTGTTACTGACGACGGGGTCTCTGGCCAGTTTCACCAGTCTCCTGTTACTGACGACGGGGTCTCTGGCCAGTTTCACCAGTCTCCTGTTACTGACAGTTTCACCAGTCTCCTGTTACTGACGACGGGTCTCTGGCCAGTTTCACCAGTCTCCTGTTACTGACGACTGGGTCTCTGGCCAGTTTCACCAGTCTCCTGTTACTGTCTCCTGTTGACGACGGGGTCTCTGGCCAGTTTCACCAGTCTCCTGTTACTGACGACGTCTCTGGCCAGTTTCTCTCCTGTTACTGACGGGGGTCTCTGGCCAGTTTCACACCAGTCTCCTGTTACTGACGACGGGGTCTCTGGCCAGTTTCACCAGTCTCCTGTTACTGACGACGGGGTCTCTGGCCAGTTTCACCAGTCTCCTGTTACTGACGACGGGGTCTCTGGCCAGTTTCACCAGTCTCCTGTTACTGACGACGGGGTCTCTGGCCAGTTTCACCAGTCTCCTGTTACTGACGGGGGTCTCTGGCCAGTTTCACCAGTCTCCTGTTACTGACGACGGGGTCTCTGGCCAGTTTCACCAGTCTCCTGTTACTGACGGGGTCTCTGGCCAGTTTCACCAGTCTCCTGTTACTGACGACGGGGTCTCTGGCCAGTTTCACCAGTCTCCTGTTACTGACGACGGGGTCTCTGGCCAGTTTCACCAGTCTCCTGTTACTGACGACGGGGTCTCTGGCCAGTTTCACCAGTCTCCTGTCTGTAGGGTGTTCCTCTGACGACGGGGTCTCTGGCCAGTTTCACCAGTCTCCTGTTACTGACGACGGGGTCTCTGGCCAGTTTCACCAGTCTCCTGTTACTGACGACGGGGTCTCTGGCCAGTTTCACCAGTCTCCTGTTACTGACGACGGGGTCTCTGGCCAGTTTCACCAGTCTCCTGTTACTGACGACGGGGTCTCTGGCCAGTTTCACCAGTCTCCTGTCTGTAGGGTGTTCCTCTGACGACGGGGTCTCTGGCCAGTTTCACCAGTCTCCTGTTACTGACGACGGGGTCTCTGGCCAGTTTCACCAGTCTCCTGTTACTGAGGGTCTCTGTTTCACCAGTCTCCCAGTTTCACCAGTCTCTGTTACTGACGACGGGGTCTCTGGCCAGTTTCACCAGTCTCCTGTTACTGACGAGGGTCTCTGGCCAGTTTCACCAGTCTCCTGTCTGACGACGGGGTCTCTGGCCAGTTTCACCAGTCTCCTGTTACTGACGGGGTCTCTGGCCAGTTTCACCAGTCTCCTGTTACTGACGACGGGGTCTCTGGCCAGTTTCACCAGTCTCCTGTTACTGACGACGGGGTCTCTGGCCAGTTTCACCAGTCTCCTGTTACTGACGTCTCGGGGTCTCTGGCCAGTTTCACCAGTCTCCTGTTACTGACGACGGGGTCTCTGGCCAGTTTCACCAGTCTCCTGTTACTGACGACGGGGTCTCTGGCCAGTTTCACCAGTCTCCTGTTACTGACGGTGTTCGGGGTCTCTGGCCAGTTTCACCAGTCTCCTGTTACTGACGGGGGTCTCTGGCCAGTTTCACCAGTCTCCTGTTACTGACGGGGGTCTCTGGCCAGTTTCACCAGTCTCCTGTTACTGACGACGGGGTCTCTGGCCAGTTTCACCAGTCTCCTGTTACTGACGACGGGGTCTCTGGCCAGTTTCACCAGTCTCCTGGAC
Organism: Oncorhynchus nerka; assembly: GCF_034236695.1. Classification (NCBI taxonomy): domain Eukaryota; kingdom Metazoa; phylum Chordata; class Actinopteri; order Salmoniformes; family Salmonidae; genus Oncorhynchus; species Oncorhynchus nerka. The sequence continues at coordinate 100,600 of NW_027040315.1, read as the reverse complement.
CAGTCTCTGGCTGTCTCCTGTTACTGACGACGGTCTCCTGTCTGTCTCTGGCCAGTTTCACCAGTCTCCTGTCTGACGACGGGGTCTCTGGCCAGTTTCACCAGTCTCCTGTTACTGACGACGGGGTCTCTGGCCAGTTTCACCAGTCTCCTGTTACTGACGACGGGGTCTCTGGCCAGTTTCACCAGTCTCCTGTTACTACTCTCTGAGTTTCACCAGTCTCCTGTCTGTACGGGGTCTCTGGCCAGTTTCACCAGTCTCCTGTCTGTAGGGTCTCTGTTCCTCTCCTGACTGACGGGGTCTCTGGCCAGTTTCACCAGTCTCCTGTCTGACGGGGGTCTCTGGCCAGTTTCACCAGTCTCCTGTTACTGACGACGGGTCTCTGGCCAGTTTCACCAGTCTCCTGTCTGACGACGGGGTCTCTGGCCAGTTTCACCAGTCTCCTGTCTGACGACGGGGTCTCTGGCCAGTTTCACCAGTCTCCTGTTACTGACGACGGGGTCTCTGGCCAGTTTCACCAGTCTCCTGTTACTGACGACGGGGTCTCTGGCCAGTTTCACCAGTCTCATGTTACTGACGACGGGGTCTCTGGCCAGTTTCACCAGTCTCCTGTCTGTAGGGTGTTCCTCTGACGACGGGGTCTCTGGCCAGTTTCACCAGTCTCCTGTTACTGACGACGGGGTCTCTGGCCAGTTTCACCAGTCTCCTGTTGACGACTGGGTCTCTGGCCAGTTTCACCCAGGTTACTGATCTCTGGCCAGTTTCACCAGTCTCCTGTTACTGACGACGGGGTCTCTGGCCAGTTTCACCAGTCTCCTGTTACTGACGACGGGGTCTCTGGCCAGTTTCACCAGTCTCCTGTTACTGACGACGGGGTCTCTGGCCAGTTTCACCAGTCTCCTGTCTGTAGGGTGTTCCTCTGACGACGGGGTCTCTGGCCAGTTTCACCAGTCTCCTGTCTGTAGGGTGTTCCTCTGACGACGGGGTCTCTGGCCAGTTTCACCAGTCTCCTGTCTGTAGGGTGTTCCTCTGACGACGGGGTCTCTGGCCAGTTTCACCAGTCTCCTGTCTGTAGGGTGTTCCACTGACGACGGGGTCTCTGGCCAGTTTCACCAGTCTCCTGTCTGACGACGGGGTCTCTGGCCAGTTTCACCAGTCTCCTGTCTGTAGGGTGTTCCTCTGACGACGGGGTCTCTGGCCAGTTTCACCAGTCTCCTGTCTGTAGGTTGTTCCTCTGACGACGGGGTCTCTGGCCAGTTTCACCAGTCTCCTGTCTGTAGGGTGTTCCTCTGACGACGGGGTCTCTGGCCAGTTTCACCAGTCTCCTGTCTGTAGGGTGTTCCTCTGACGACGGGGTCTCTGGTCAGTTTCACCAGTCTCCTGTCTGACGACGGGGTCTCTGGCCAGTTTCACCAGTCTCCTGTCTGTAGGGTGTTCCTCTGACGACGGGGTCTCTGGCCAGTTTCACCAGTCTCCTGTCTGACGACGGGGTCTCTGGCCAGTTTCACCAGTCTCCTGTCTGACGACGGGGTCTCTGGCCAGTTTCACCAGTCTCCTGTCTGTAGGGTGTTCCTCTGACGACGGGGTCTCTGGCCAGTTTCACCAGTCTCCTGTCTGACGACGGGGTCTCTGGCCAGTTTCACCAGTCTCCTGTCTGTAGGGTGTTCCTCTGACGACGGGGTCTCTGGCCAGTTTCACCAGTCTCCTGTCTGTAGGGTGTTCCTCTGACGACGGGGTCTCTGGTCAGTTTCACCAGTCTCCTGTCTGACGACGGGGTCTCTGGCCAGTTTCACCAGTCTCCTGTCTGACGACGGGGTCTCTGGCCAGTTTCACCAGTCTCCTGTCTGTAGGGTGTTTCTCTGACGACGGGGTCTCTGGCCAGTTTCACCAGTCTCCTGTCTGTAGGGTGTTCCTCTGACGACGGGGTCTCTGGTCAGTTTCACCAGTCTCCTGTCTAACGACGGGGTCTCTGGCCAGTTTCACCAGTCTCCTGTCTGTAGGGTGTTCCTCTGACGACGGGGTCTCTGGCCAGTTTCACCAGTCTCCTGTCTGACGACGGGGTCTCTGGCCAGTTTCACCAGTCTCCTGTCTAACGACGGGGTCTCTGGCCAGTTTCACCAGTCTCCTGTCTAACGACGGGGTCTCTGGCCAGTTTCACCAGTCTCCTGTCTGTAGGGTGTTCCCTTGCTTCATTTAATATTGATGGGGTCTCTGCCCCTGAGGAGGAGAAGCTGTTTCCAGAGCACCACTATTTACTGAAAGGAATGCATCATACCGGCACGCATCCTCTTCTCTACTCTCCTGTCTGGGGTTTTTTTAAATGGGAGATTCGGTGTATTTTACAGGCTCTGAGGGTTTTTATCCAGAGAGATTATGGCCCTCCTGATGTGTTGTGGTGCACAGCAGGAAATGCAAACTTGTAGTGTATTTGAGTTTTTTTTTAAAGGCTTCTAAAGTAATTTCCACTTTGAAACTTGCCTTAAAGAAAAATATATATCAACCCCTTCAAGAATGTCCATTAATTATAATCCACATAATGATTCACATGTTCTGTTGCTGCAGGATTATTTTTTATTTTTAGAAAGGAAGGGCCCACAGTGCTCTATAAAGGAAGGGCCCACAATGCTCTAGAAAGTAGGGGCCCACAGTGCTCTATAAAGGAAGGGCCCACAGTGCTCTATAAAGGAAGGGCCCATAGTGCTCTATAAAGGAAAGGCCCACAGTGCTCTATAAAGGAAGGGCCCACAGTGCTCTAGAAAGTAGGGGCCCACAGTGCTCTATAAAGGAAGGACCCACAGTGCTCTAGAAAGTAGGGGCCCACAGTGCTCTATAAAGGAAGGGCCCACAGTGCTCTAGAAAGTAGGGGCCCACAGTGCTCTATAAAGGAAGGACCCACAGTGCTCTAGAAAGTAGGGGCCCACAGTGCTCTATAAAGGAAGGGCCCACAGTGCTCTAGAAAGTAGGGGCCCACAGTGCTCTATAAAGGAAGGGTCCACAGTGCTCTAGAAAGGAAGGGCCCACAGTGCTCTATAAAGGAAGGGCCCACAGTGCTTTAGAAAGGAAGGGCCCACAATGCTCTAGAAAATAAGGGCCCACAGTGCTCTATAAAGGAAGGGCCCATAGTGCTCTATAAAGGAAAGGCCCGCAGTGCTCTATAAAGGAAGGGCCCACAGTGCTCTATAAAGGAAGGGCCCACAATGCTCTAGAAAGTAGGGGCCCACAGTGCTCATTAAAGGAAGGGCCCATAGTGCTCTATAAAGGAAAGGCCCACAGTGCTCTATAAAGGAAGGGCCCACAGTGCTCAAGAAAGTAGGGGCCCACAGTGCTCTATAAAGGAAGGGCCCACAGTGCTCTAGAAAGGAAGGGCCCACAATGCTCTAGAAAGTAGCGGCCCACAGTGCTCTATAAAGGAAGGGCCCATAGTGCTCTATAAAGGAAAGGCCCACAGTGCTCTATAAAGGAAGGGCCCACAATGCTCTAGAAAGTAGGGGCCCATAGTGCTCTATAAAGGAAGGGCCCACAATGCTCTAGAAAGTAGGGGCCCACAGTGCTCTATAAAGGAAGGGCCCATAGTGCTCTATAAAGGAAAGGCCCACAGTGCTCTATAAAGGAAAGGCCCAGAGTGCTCTATAAAGGAAGGGCCTACAGTGCTCTAGAAAGTAAGGGCCCACAGTGCTCTATAAAGGAAGAGCCCATAGTGCTCTATAAAGGAAAGGCCCACAGTGCTCTATAAAGGAAGGGCCCATAGTGCTCTATAAAGGAAAGGCCCACAGTGCTCTATAAAGGAAGGGCCCACAGTGCTCTAGAAAGTAAGGGCCCACAGTGCTCTATAAAGGAAGAGCCCACAGTGCTCTATAAAGGAAGGGCCCACAGTGCTCTATAAAGGAAGGGCCCACAGTGCTCTATAAAGGAAGAGCAGACAGTGCTCTATAAAGGAAGGGCCCACAGTGCTCTATAAAGGAAGGGCCCGCAGTGCTCTATAAAGGAAGGGCCCACAGTGCTCTACAAAGGAAGGGCCCATAGTGCTCTACAAAGGAAGGGCCCACAGTGCTCTAGAAAGGAAGGGCCCATAGTGCTCTAGAAAGGAAGGGCCCACAGTGTTCTAGAAAGGAAGGGCCCATAGTGCTCTAGAAAGGAAGGGCCCACAGTGCTCTAGAAAGGAAGGGCCCATAGTGCTCTACAAAGGAAAGGCCCACAGTGCTCTAGAAAGGAAGGGCCCACAGTGCTCTAGAAAGGAAGGGCCCATAGTGCTCTACAAAGGAAGGACTCACAGTGCTCTAGAAAGGAAGGGCCCATAGTGCTCTATAAAGGAAGGGCCCATAGTGCTCTAGAAAGGAAGGGCCCATAGTGCTCTACAAAGGAAGGGCCCACAGTGCTCTAGAAAGGAAGGGCCCATAGTGCTCTACAAAGGAAGGGCCCACAGTGCTCTATAAAGGAAGAGCCCACAGTGCTCTATAAAGGAATGGCCCATAGTGCTCTATAAAGGAAGGGCCCACAGTGCTCTATAAAGGAAGGGCCCACAGTGCTCTATAAAGGAAGGGCCCATAGTGCTCTATAAAGGAAGGGCCCATAGTGCTCTATAAAGGAAAGGCCCACAGTGCTCTATAAAGGAAGGGCCCACAGTGCTCTAGAAAGTAAGGGCCCACAGTGCTCTATAAAGGAAGAGCCCACAGTGCTCTATAAAGGAAGGGCCCACAGTGCTCTATAAAGGAAGGGCCCACAGTGCTCTATAAAGGAAGAGCAGACAGTGCTCTATAAAGGAAGGGCCCACAGTGCTCTATAAAGGAAGGGCCCGCAGTGCTCTATAAAGGAAGGGCCCACAGTGCTCTACAAAGGAAGGGCCCATAGTGCTCTACAAAGGAAGGGCCCACAGTGCTCTAGAAAGGAAGGGCCCATAGTGCTCTAGAAAGGAAGGGCCCACAGTGTTCTAGAAAGGAAGGGCCCATAGTGCTCTAGAAAGGAAGGGCCCACAGTGCTCTAGAAAGGAAGGGCCCATAGTGCTCTACAAAGGAAAGGCCCACAGTGCTCTAGAAAGGAAGGGCCCACAGTGCTCTAGAAAGGAAGGGCCCATAGTGCTCTACAAAGGAAGGACTCACAGTGCTCTAGAAAGGAAGGGCCCATAGTGCTCTATAAAGGAAGGGCCCATAGTGCTCTAGAAAGGAAGGGCCCATAGTGCTCTACAAAGGAAGGGCCCACAGTGCTCTAGAAAGGAAGGGCCCATAGTGCTCTACAAAGGAAGGGCCCACAGTGCTCTATAAAGGAAGAGCCCACAGTGCTCTATAAAGGAAGGGCCCACAGTGCTCTATAAAGGAAGGGCCCATAGTGCTCTATAAAGGAAGGGCCCATAGTGCTCTATAAAGGAAAGGCCCACAGTGCTCTATAAAGGAAGGGCCCACAGTGCTCTAGAAAGTAAGGGCCCACAGTGCTCTATAAAGGAAGAGCCCACAGTGCTCTATAAAGGAAGGGCCCACAGTGCTCTATAAAGGAAGGGCCCACAGTTCTCTATAAAGGAAGAGCAGACAGTGCTCTATAAAGGAAGGGCCCACAGTGCTCTATAAAGGAAGGGCCCGCAGTGCTCTATAAAGGAAGGGCCCACAGTGCTCTACAAAGGAAGGGCCCATAGTGCTCTACAAAGGAAGGGCCCACAGTGCTCTAGAAAGGAAGGGCCCATAGTGCTCTAGAAAGGAAGGGCCCACAGTGCTCTAGAAAGGAAGGGCCCATAGTGCTCTACAAAGGAAGGGCCCACAGTGCTCTAGAAAGGAAGGGCCCACAGTGCTCCAGAAAGGAAGGGCCCATAGTGCTCTACAAAGGAAGGGCTCACAGTGCTCTAGAAAGGAAGGGCCCATAGTGCTCTATAAAGGAAGGGCCCACAGTGCTCTATAAAGGAAGGGCCCACAATGCTCTAGAAAGTAGGGGCCCACAGTGCTCTATAAAGGAAGGGCCCATAGTGCTCTATAAAGGAAAGGCCCACAGTGCTCTATAAAGGAAAGCCCACAGTGCTCTATAAAGGAAGGGCCCACAGTGCTCTAGAAAGTAAGGGCCCACAGTGCTCTATAAAGGAAGAGCCCATAGTGCTCTATAAAGGAAAGGCCCACAGTGCTCTATAAAGGAAGGGCCCATAGTGCTCTATAAAGGAAAGGCCCACAGTGCTCTATAAAGGAAGGGCCCACAGTGCTCTAGAAAGTAAGGGCCCACAGTGCTCTATAAAGGAAGAGCCCATAGTGCTCTATAAAGGAAAGGCCCACAGTGCTCTATAAAGGAAGGGCCCATAGTGCTCTATAAAGGAAAGGCCCACAGTGCTCTATAAAGGAAGGGCCCACAGTGCTCTAGAAAGTAAGGGCCCACAGTGCTCTATAAAGGAAGAGCCCACAGTGCTCTATAAAGGAAGGGCCCACAGTGCTCTATAAAGGAAGGGCCCACAGTGCTCTATAAAGGAAGAGCAGACAGTGCTCTATAAAGGAAGGGCCCACAGTGCTCTATAAAGGAAGGGCCCGCAGTGCTCTATAAAGGAAGGGCCCACAGTGCTCTACAAAGGAAGGGCCCATAGTGCTCTACAAAGGAAGGGCCCACAGTGCTCTAGAAAGGAAGGGCCCATAGTGCTCTAGAAAGGAAGGGCCCACAGTGCTCTAGAAAGGAAGGGCCCATAGTGCTCTAGAAAGGAAGGGCCCATAGTGCTCTACAAAGGAAGGGCCCACAGTGCTCTAGAAAGGAAGGGCCCATAGTGCTCTAGAAAGGAAGGGAGCACAGTGCTCTAGAAAGGAAGGGCCCATAGTGCTCTAGAAAGGAAGGGCCCACAGTGCTCTAGAAAGGAAGGGCCCATAGTGCTCTACAAAGGAAGGGCCCACAGTGCTCTAGAAAGGAAGGGCCCACAGTGCTCTAGAAAGGAAGGGCCCATAGTGCTCTACAAAGGAAGGGCCCACAGTGCTCTAGAAAGGAAGGGCCCATAGTGCTCTAGAAAGGAAGGGCCCATAGTGCTCTAGAAAGGAAGGGCCCACAGTGCTCTATAAAGGAAAGGCCCACAGTGCTCTATAAAGGAAGGGCCCATAGTGCTCTATAAAGGAAGGGCCCACAGTGCTCTATAAAGGAAGGGCCCACAGTGCTCTATAAAGGAAGGGCCCATAGTGCTCTATAAAGGAAGGGCCCATAGTGCTCTATAAAGGAAAGGCCCACAGTGCTCTATAAAGGAAGGGCCCACAGTGCTCTAGAAAGTAAGGGCCCACAGTGCTCTATAAAGGAAGAGCCCACAGTGCTCTATAAAGGAAGGGCCCACAGTGCTCTATAAAGGAAGGGCCAACAGTGCTCTATAAAGGAAGAGCAGACAGTGCTCTATAAAGGAAGGGCCCACAGTGCTCTATAAAGGAAGGGCCCGCAGTGCTCTATAAAGGAAGGGCCCACAGTGCTCTACAAAGGAAGGGCCCATAGTGCTCTACAAAGGAAGGGCCCACAGTGCTCTAGAAAGGAAGGGCCCATAGTGCTCTATAAAGGAAGGGCCCACAGTGCTCTAGAAAGGAAGGGCCCATAGTGCTCTAGAAAGGAAGGGCCCACAGTGCTCTAGAAAGGAAGGGCCCATAGTGCTCTACAAAGGAAGGGCCCACAGTGCTCTAGAAAGGAAGGGCCCACAGTGCTCTAGAAAGGAAGGGCCCATAGTGCTCTACAAAGGAAGGGCTCACAGTGCTCTAGAAAGGAAGGGCCCATAGTGCTCTATAAAGGAAGAGCCCATAGTGCTCTAGAAAGGAAGGGCCCATAGTGCTCTACAAAGGAAGGGCCCACAGTGCTCTAGAAAGGAAGGGCCCATAGTGCTCTAGAAAGGAAGGGCCCACAGTGCTCTAGAAAGGAAGGGCCCATAGTGCTCTAGAAAGGAAGGGCCCACAGTGCTCTAGAAAGGAAGGGCCCATAGTGCTCTACAAAGGAAGGGCCCACAGTGCTCTAGAAAGGAAGGGCCCACAGTGCTCTAGAAAGGAAGGGCCCATAGTGCTCTACAAAGGAAGGGCTCACAGTGCTCTAGAAAGGAAGGGCCCATAGTGCTCTATAAAGGAAGGGCCCATAGTGCTCTAGAAAGGAAGGGCCCACAGTGCTCTATAAAGGAAAGGCCCACAGTGCTCTATAAAGGAAGGGCCCACAGTGCTCTATAAAGGAAGGGCCCATAGTGCTCTATAAAGGAAGGGCCCACAGTGCTCTATAAAGGAAGGGCCCACAGTGCTCTATAAAGGAAGGGCCCACAGTGCTCTATAAAGGAAGGGCCCATAGTGCTCTATAAAGGAAGGGCCCACAGTGCTCTATAAAGGAAGGGCCCACAGTGCTCTATAAAGGAAGGGCCCACAGTGCTCTATAAAGGAAGGGCCCACAGTGCTCTATGAAGGAAGGGCCCACAGTGCTCTATGAAGGAAGGGCCCACAGTGCTCTATGAAGGAAGGGCCCACAGTGCTCTATGAAGGAAGGGCCCACAGTGCTCTATAAAGGAAGGGCCCACAGTGCTCTATAAAGGAAGGGCCCACAGTGCTCTAGAAAGGAAGGGCCCACAGTGCTCTATAAAGGAAGGACCCACAGTGCTCTAGAAAGGAAGGGCCCACAGTGCTCTATAAAGGAAGGGCCCACAGTGCTCTAGAAAGGAGATAGGGTATCATTTCAGACTCAACCTCTGTCCTCTCAGTGTGATGGTGTTAGATCTGATGCCATCCGTGTTGGTTCTCCTTCAGAAGTGAGGAAAGGAGAGGAGAGTAGAGGAGGGGAGAGGAGGGGAGGAGTGGGGAGTAGTGGGGAGGAGGCAGAGGGAAGACAGGAGGGAAGGGGCCGAGGAGAGGAGAGTAGAGGAGGGGAGAGGAGGGGGAGGAGGCAGAGGGAAGACAGGAGGGAAGGGGCTGAGGAGAGGAGAGTAAGGAGGGGAGAGGAGGGGGGAGGAGGCAGAGGGAAGACAGGGGGAAGGGGCTGAGGAGAGGAAAGGAGAGGGGGAGGAGGCACAAGGAAGACATGAGGGAAGGGGCTGAGGAGGGGCCAGGAGAGGAAAGGAGAGGTAAGGAGAGGAGAGGAAAGGAGAGAGGAGGCAGAGGGAAGACAGGGGGAAGGGGCTGAGGAGAGGAAAGGAGGAGGGTAGGTGAGGAGGAGGAGAGGGAGGAGGAGGCAGAGGGAAGACAGGAGAGGAGAGGAGAGGGAAGACAGGAGGGAAGGAGCTGTCCCAGGAAAGGAGAGGAAAGGAGAGGAGAGGAGGAGAGGGGGAGGAGGCAGAGGGAAGACAGGAGGGAAGGGGCTGAGGAGAGGAAAGGAGAGGAAAGGAGAGGAAAGGAGGAGAGTGGGGAGGAGGCAGAGGGAAGACAGGAGGGAAGGGGCTGAGGAGAGGAAAGGAGAGGAAAGGAGAGGAAAGGAGGAGAGTGGGGAGGAGCTCAGTCCCAGTACTATAAATACTGGAGGGTAGGTGATGGTTCTATCAGTACTCAGTCCCAGAACTATAAATACTGGAGGGTAGGTGATGGTTCTATCAGTACTCAGTCCCAGTACTATAAATACTGGAGGGTAGGTGATGGTTCCCAGTACTATAAACTATAAATACTGGAGGGTAGGTGATGGTTCTATCAGTACTCAGTCCCAGAACTATAAATACTGGAGGGTAGGTGATGGTTCTATCAGTACTCAGTCCCAGAACTATAAATACTGGAGGGTAGGTGATGGTTCTATCAGTACTCAGTCCCAGTACTATAAATACTGGAGGGTAGGTGATGGTTCTATCAGTACTCAGTCCCAGTACTATAAATACTGGAGGGTAGGTGATGGTTCTATCAGTACTCAGTCCCAGAACTATAAATGGACTGGAGGAGGGTAGGTGATGGTTCTATCAGTACTCAGTCCCAGTACTATAAATACTGGAGGGTAGGTGATGGTTCTATCAGATGTCCCAGTTAAATACTATCAGTACTCAGTCCCAGTACTATAAATACTGGAGGGTAGGTGATGGTTCTATCAGTACTCAGTCCCAGACTATAAATACTGGAGGGTAGGTGATGGTTCTATCAAAGTCCCAGAACTATAAATAGAGGGTAGGTGATGGTTCTATCAGTACTCAGTCCCAGAACTATAAATACTGGAGGGTAGGTGATGGTTCTATCAGTACTCAGTCCCAGTAACTATAAATACTGGAGGGTAGGTGATGGTTCTATCAGTACTCAGTCCCAGTACTATAAATACTGGAGGGTAGGTGATGGTTCTATCAGTACTCCCAGTCCCAGTAACTATAAATACTGGAGGGTAGGTGATGGTTCTATCAGTACTCAGTCCCAGAACTATAAATACTGGAGGGTAGGTGATGGTTCTATCAGTACTCCCAGTAACTATAAATACTGGAGTAGGTGATGGTTCTATCAGTACTCAGTCCCAGAACTATAAATACTGGAGGGTAGGTGATGGTTCTATCAGTACTCAGTCCCAGTACTATAAATACTGGAGGGTAGGTGATGGTTCTATCAGTACTCAGTCCCAGAACTATAAATACTGGAGGGTAGGTGATGGTTCTATCAGTACTGTCCCAGAACTATAAATACTGGAGGGTAGGTGATGGTTCTATCAGTACTCAGTCCCAGTACTATAAATACTGGAGGGTAGGTGATGGTTCTATCAGTACTCAGTCCCAGTACTATAAATACTGGAGGGTAGGTGATGGTTCTATCAGTACTCAGTCCCAGTACTATAAATACTGGAGGGTAGGTGATGGTTCTATCAGTACTCAGTCCCAGTACTATAAATACTGGAGGGTAGGTGATGGTTCTATCAGTACTCAGTCCCAGAACTATAAATACTGGAGGGTAGGTGATGGTTCTATCAGTACTCAGTCCCAGAACTATAAATACTGGAGGGTAGGTGATGGTTCTATCAGTACTCAGTCCCAGTACTATAAATACTGGAGGGTAGGTGATGGTTCTATCAGTACTCAGTCCCAGAACTATAAATACTGGAGGGTAGGTGATGGTTATATCAGTACTCAGTCCCAGAACTTTAAATACTGGAGGGTAGGTGATGCTTCTATCAGTACTGTCCCAGAACTATAAATACTTAAGGGTAGGTGATGGTGATGAAATAGACAGGCAGGGGCTTCAAGAAGAATACTTGCTCCTGGTGGGGCTTGAACTCATAACCTTGTCATCTAATTGCTGTATACTGCTGTATAAGTACAACACGCTAACAACATGCACAACATGCACCACAAGATCCATCACCAACACTACATAACCACCATATTTGGCAGAAACTGGGATGTATGATATTCGAACCAAGTCAAAATTACTATGAGGTACCTGGCTAGCTCAGTCGGTAGAGCATGAGACTCTTAATCTCAGGAAATCGTGGGTTCAGCCCCACGTTAGGTGATTATTTTCTCTGCCAGAAACTGGGATGTACGATATTCGAAGCACCAACTCACTTCGCAAACAACCATCTGCTTGGAATTTCGAGCAGGCTTGCCACCCTGCATAGCTGGTGATACAGAAGGCTATGAATTTGTATTGTATCTCTACCTGCACTCTGACCTGTCATCTCAATGACATACCTATTACCGATGAATTGTACTCCTAAATGGATTGAATAAATTATCATTTTCCGGACAAGAAATAGACAGGCAGAGGCTTCAAGAAGAATACTTGCTCCTGGTGGGGCTTGAACTCATAACCTTGTCTTCTAATTGCTGTATACTGCTGTATAAGTACACCACGCGAACAGATTGCACCACAGGATCCATCAACAACACTCACTGATCACCATATTTTGCAGAAACTGGGATGTACGATATTCGAACCAAGTCAAAATCACTATTGAGGTACCTGGCTAGCTCAGTCGGTATAGCATGAGACTCTTAATCTCAGGGTCGTGGGTTCGAGCCCCACGTTAGGTGACTATTTTCTCTGCCGAAGCACCAACTCACTTCGCAAACAACCATCTGCTTGGAATTTCGAGCAGGCTTGCCACCCTGCATAGCTGGTGATACAGAAGGCTATGAATTTGTATTCTATCTCTGCCTGCACTCTGACCTGTCATCTCAATGACATCCCTATTACCGATGAATTGTACTCCTAAATGGATTGAATAAATTATCATTTTCCGGACAAGAAATAGACAGGCAGGGGCTTCAAGAAGAATACTTGCTCCTGGTGGGGCTTGAACTCATAACCTTCGCATCGAATTACTGTATACTGCTGTATAAGTACAACACGCTAACAGATTGCACCACAGGATCCATCAACAACACTCACTGATCACCATATTTTGCAGAAACTGGGATGTACGATATTCGAACCAAGTCAAAATCACTAGTGAGGTACCTGGCTAGCTCAGTCGGTAGAGCATGAGACTCTTAATCTCAGGGTCGTGGGTTCGAGCCCCACGTTGGGTGTTTATTTTCTCTGCCGAAGCACCAACTCACTTCGCAAACAACCATCTGCTTGGAATTTCGAGCAGGCTTGCCACCCTGCATAGCTGGTGATACAGAAGGCTATGAATTTGTATTTTATCTCTGCCTGCACTCTGACCTGTCATCTCAATGACATCCCTATTACCGATGAATTGTACTCCTAAATGGATTGAATAAATTATCATTTTCCGGACAAGAAATAGACAGGCAGGGGCTTCAAGAAGAATACTTGCTCCTGGTGGGGCTTGAACTCATAACCTTGTCATCTAATTACTGTATACTGCTGTATAAGTACAACACGCTAACAGATTGCACCACAGGATCCATCAACAACACTCACTGATCACCATATTTTGCAGAAACTGGGATGTACGATATTCGAACCAAGTCAAAATCACTAGTGAGGTACCTGGCTAGCTCAGTCGGTAGAGCATGAGACTCTTAATCTCAGGGTCGTGGGTTCGAGCCCCACGTTGGGTGTTTATTTTCTCTGCCGAAGCACCAACTCACTTCGCAAACAACCATCTGCTTGGAATTTCGAGCAGGCTTGCCACCCTGCATAGCTGGTGATACAGAAGGCTATGAATTTGTACTCTGACCTGTCATCTCAATGACATACCTATTACCGATGAATTGTACTCCTAAATGGATTGAATAAATTATCATTTTCCGGACAAGAAATAGACAGGCAGGGGCTTCAAGAAGAATACTTGCTCCTGGTGGGGCTTGAACTCATAACCTTCGCATCAAATTACTGTATACTGCTGTATAAGTACAACACGCTAACAGATTGCACCACAGGATCCATCAACAACACTCACTGATCACCATATTTTGCAGAAACTGGGATGTACGATATTCGAACCAAGTCAAAATCACTAGTGAGGTACCTGGCTAGCTCAGTCGGTAGAGCATGAGACTCTTAATCTCAGGGTCGTGGGTTCGAGCCCCACGTTGGGTGTTTATTTTCTCTGCCGAAGCACCAACTCACTTCGCAAACAACCATCTGCTTGGAATTTCGAGCAGGCTTGCCACCCTGCATAGCTGGTGATACAGAAGGCTATGAATTTGTATTTTATCTCTGCCTGCACTCTGACCTGTCATCTCAATGACATCCCTATTACCGATGAATTGTACTCCTAAATGGATTGAATAAATTATCATTTTCCGGACAAGAAATAGACAGGCAGGGGCTTCAAGAAGAATACTTGCTCCTGGTGGGGCTTGAACTCATAACTTTCGCATCAAATTACTGTATACTGCTGTATAAGTACAACACGCTAACAGATTGCACCACAGGATCCATCAACAACACTCACTGATCACCATATTTTGCAGAAACTGGGATGTACGATATTCGAACCAAGTCAAAATCACTAGTGAGGTACCTGGCTAGCTCAGTCGGTAGAGCATGAGACTCTTAATCTCAGGGTCGTGGGTTCGAGCCCCACGTTGGGTGTTTATTTTCTCTGCCGAAGCACCAACTCACTTCGCAAACAACCATCTGCTTGGAATTTCGAGCAGGCTTGCCACCCTGCATAGCTGGTGATACAGAAGGCTATGAATTTGTATTTTATCTCTGCCTGCACTCTGACCTGTCATCTCAATGACATCCCTATTACCGATGAATTGTACTCCTAAATGGATTGAATAAATTATCATTTTCCGGACAAGAAATAGACAGGCAGGGGCTTCAAGAAGAATACTTGCTCCTGGTGGGGCTTGAACTCATAACCTTCGCATCGAATTACTGTATACTGCTGTATAAGTACAACACGCTAACAGATTGCACCACAGGATCCATCAACAACACTCACTGATCACCATATTTTGCAGAAACTGGGATGTACGATATTCGAACCAAGTCAAAATCACTAGTGAGGTACCTGGCTAGCTCAGTCGGTAGAGCATGAGACTCTTAATCTCAGGGTCGTGGGTTCGAGCCCCACGTTGGGTGTTTATTTTCTCTGCCGAAGCACCAACTCACTTCGCAAACAACCATCTGCTTGGAATTTCGAGCAGGCTTGCCACCCTGCATAGCTGGTGATACAGAAGGCTATGAATTTGTATTTTATCTCTGCCTGCACTCTGACCTGTCATCTCAATGACATCCCTATTACCGATGAATTGTACTCCTAAATGGATTGAATAAATTATCATTTTCCGGACAAGAAATAGACAGGCAGGGGCTTCAAGAAGAATACTTGCTCCTGGTGGGGCTTGAACTCATAACCTTCGCATCGAATTACTGTATACTGCTGTATAAGTACAACACGCTAACAGATTGCACCACAGGATCCATCAACAACACTCACTGATCACCATACTATCCATATTTTGCAGAAACTGGGATGTACGATATTCGAACCAAGTCAAAATCACTAGTGAGGTACCTGGCTAGCTCAGTCGGTAGAGCATGAGACTCTTAATCTCAGGGTCGTGGGTTCGAGCCCCACGTTGGGTGTTTATTTTCTCTGCCGAAGCACCAACTCACTTCGCAAACAACCATCTGCTTGGAATTTCGAGCAGGCTTGCCACCCTGCATAGCTGGTGATACAGAAGGCTATGAATTTGTATTTTATCTCTGCCTGCACTCTGACCTGTCATCTCAATGACATCCCTATTACCGATGAATTGTACTCCTAAATGGATTGAATAAATTATCATTTTCCGGACAAGAAATAGACAGGCAGGGGCTTCAAGAAGAATACTTGCTCCTGGTGGGGCTTGAACTCATAACCTTCGCATCGAATTACTGTATACTGCTGTATAAGTACAACACGCTAACAGATTGCACCACAGGATCCATCAACAACACTCACTGATCACCATATTGATCACCATATTTTGCAGAAACTGGGATGTACGATATTCGAACCAAGTCAAAATCACTAGTGAGGTACCTGGCTAGCTCAGTCGGTAGAGCATGAGACTCTTAATCTCAGGGTCGTGGGTTCGAGCCCCACGTTGGGTGTTTATTTTCTCTGCCGAAGCACCAACTCACTTCGCAAACAACCATCTGCTTGGAATTTCGAGCAGGCTTGCCACCCTGCATAGCTGGTGATACAGAAGGCTATGAATTTGTATTTTATCTCTGCCTGCACTCTGACCTGTCATCTCAATGACATCCCTATTACCGATGAATTGTACTCCTAAATGGATTGAATAAATTATCATTTTCCGGACAAGAAATAGACAGGCAGGGGCTTCAAGAAGAATACTTGCTCCTGGTGGGGCTTGAACTCATAACCTTCGCATCGAATTACTGTATACTGCTGTATAAGTACAACACGCTAACAGATTGCACCACAGGATCCATCAACAACACTCACTGATCACCATATTTTGCAGAAACTGGGATGTACGATATTCGAACCAAGTCAAAATCACTAGTGAGGTACCTGGCTAGCTCAGTCGGTAGAGCATGAGACTCTTAATCTCAGGGTCGTGGGTTCGAGCCCCACGTTGGGTGTTTATTTTCTCTGCCGAAGCACCAACTCACTTCGCAAACAACCATCTGCTTGGAATTTCGAGCAGGCTTGCCACCCTGCATAGCTGGTGATACAGAAGGCTATGAATTTGTATTTTATCTCTGCCTGCACTCTGACCTGTCATCTCAATGACATCCCTATTACCGATGAATTGTACTCCTAAATGGATTGAATAAATTATCATTTTCCGGACAAGAAATAGACAGGCAGGGGCTTCAAGAAGAATACTTGCTCCTGGTGGGGCTTGAACTCATAACCTTCGCATCGAATTACTGTATACTGCTGTATAAGTACAACACGCTAACAGATTGCACCACAGGATCCATCAACAACACTCACTGATCACCATATTTTGCAGAAACTGGGATGTACGATATTCGAACCAAGTCAAAATCACTAGTGAGGTACCTGGCTAGCTCAGTCGGTAGAGCATGAGACTCTTAATCTCAGGGTCGTGGGTTCGAGCCCCACGTTGGGTGTTTATTTTCTCTGCCGAAGCACCAACTCACTTCGCAAACAACCATCTGCTTGGAATTTCGAGCAGGCTTGCCACCCTGCATAGCTGGTGATACAGAAGGCTATGAATTTGTATTTTATCTCTGCCTGCACTCTGACCTGTCATCTCAATGACATCCCTATTACCGATGAATTGTACTCCTAAATGGATTGAATAAATTATCATTTTCCGGACAAGAAATAGACAGGCAGGGGCTTCAAGAAGAATACTTGCTCCTGGTGGGGCTTGAACTCATAACCTTCGCATCGAATTACTGTATACTGCTGTATAAGTACAACACGCTAACAGATTGCACCACAGGATCCATCAACAACACTCACTGATCACCATATTTTGCAGAAACTGGGATGTACGATATTCGAACCAAGTCAAAATCACTAGTGAGGTACCTGGCTAGCTCAGTCGGTAGAGCATGAGACTCTTAATCTCAGGGTCGTGGGTTCGAGCCCCACGTTGGGTGTTTATTTTCTCTGCCGAAGCACCAACTCACTTCGCAAACAACCATCTGCTTGGAATTTCGAGCAGGCTTGCCACCCTGCATAGCTGGTGATACAGAAGGCTATGAATTTGTATTTTATCTCTGCCTGCACTCTGACCTGTCATCTCAATGACATCCCTATTACCGATGAATTGTACTCCTAAATGGATTGAATAAATTATCATTTTCCGGACAAGAAATAGACAGGCAGGGGCTTCAAGAAGAATACTTGCTCCTGGTGGGGCTTGAACTCATAACCTTCGCATCGAATTACTGTATACTGCTGTATAAGTACAACACGCTAACAGATTGCACCACAGGATCCATCAACAACACTCACTGATCACCATATTTTGCAGAAACTGGGATGTACGATATTCGAACCAAGTCAAAATCACTAGTGAGGTACCTGGCTAGCTCAGTCGGTAGAGCATGAGACTCTTAATCTCAGGGTCGTGGGTTCGAGCCCCACGTTGGGTGTTTATTTTCTCTGCCGAAGCACCAACTCACTTCGCAAACAACCATCTGCTTGGAATTTCGAGCAGGCTTGCCACCCTGCATAGCTGGTGATACAGAAGGCTATGAATTTGTATTTTATCTCTGCCTGCACTCTGACCTGTCATCTCAATGACATCCCTATTACCGATGAATTGTACTCCTAAATGGATTGAATAAATTATCATTTTCCGGACAAGAAATAGACAGGCAGGGGCTTCAAGAAGAATACTTGCTCCTGGTGGGGCTTGAACTCATAACCTTCGCATCGAATTACTGTATACTGCTGTATAAGTACAACACGCTAACAGATTGCACCACAGGATCCATCAACAACACTCACTGATCACCATATTTTGCAGAAACTGGGATGTACGATATTCGAACCAAGTCAAAATCACTAGTGAGGTACCTGGCTAGCTCAGTCGGTAGAGCATGAGACTCTTAATCTCAGGGTCGTGGGTTCGAGCCCCACGTTGGGTGTTTATTTTCTCTGCCGAAGCACCAACTCACTTCGCAAACAACCATCTGCTTGGAATTTCGAGCAGGCTTGCCACCCTGCATAGCTGGTGATACAGAAGGCTATGAATTTGTATTTTATCTCTGCCTGCACTCTGACCTGTCATCTCAATGACATCCCTATTACCGATGAATTGTACTCCTAAATGGATTGAATAAATTATCATTTTCCGGACAAGAAATAGACAGGCAGGGGCTTCAAGAAGAATACTTGCTCCTGGTGGGGCTTGAACTCATAACCTTCGCATCGAATTACTGTATACTGCTGTATAAGTACAACACGCTAACAGATTGCACCACAGGATCCATCAACAACACTCACTGATCACCATATTTTGCAGAAACTGGGATGTACGATATTCGAACCAAGTCAAAATCACTAGTGAGGTACCTGGCTAGCTCAGTCGGTAGAGCATGAGACTCTTAATCTCAGGGTCGTGGGTTCGAGCCCCACGTTGGGTGTTTATTTTCTCTGCCGAAGCACCAACTCACTTCGCAAACAACCATCTGCTTGGAATTTCGAGCAGGCTTGCCACCCTGCATAGCTGGTGATACAGAAGGCTATGAATTTGTATTTTATCTCTGCCTGCACTCTGACCTGTCATCTCAATGACATCCCTATTACCGATGAATTGTACTCCTAAATGGATTGAATAAATTATCATTTTCCGGACAAGAAATAGACAGGCAGGGGCTTCAAGAAGAATACTTGCTCCTGGTGGGGCTTGAACTCATAACCTTCGCATCGAATTACTGTATACTGCTGTATAAGTACAACACGCTAACAGATTGCACCACAGGATCCATCAACAACACTCACTGATCACCATATTTTGCAGAAACTGGGATGTACGATATTCGAACCAAGTCAAAATCACTAGTGAGGTACCTGGCTAGCTCAGTCGGTAGAGCATGAGACTCTTAATCTCAGGGTCGTGGGTTCGAGCCCCACGTTGGGTGTTTATTTTCTCTGCCGAAGCACCAACTCACTTCGCAAACAACCATCTGCTTGGAATTTCGAGCAGGCTTGCCACCCTGCATAGCTGGTGATACAGAAGGCTATGAATTTGTATTTTATCTCTGCCTGCACTCTGACCTGTCATCTCAATGACATCCCTATTACCGATGAATTGTACTCCTAAATGGATTGAATAAATTATCATTTTCCGGACAAGAAATAGACAGGCAGGGGCTTCAAGAAGAATACTTGCTCCTGGTGGGGCTTGAACTCATAACCTTCGCATCGAATTACTGTATACTGCTGTATAAGTACAACACGCTAACAGATTGCACCACAGGATCCATCAACAACACTCACTGATCACCATATTTTGCAGAAACTGGGATGTACGATATTCGAACCAAGTCAAAATCACTAGTGAGGTACCTGGCTAGCTCAGTCGGTAGAGCATGAGACTCTTAATCTCAGGGTCGTGGGTTCGAGCCCCACGTTGGGTGTTTATTTTCTCTGCCGAAGCACCAACTCACTTCGCAAACAACCATCTGCTTGGAATTTCGAGCAGGCTTGCCACCCTGCATAGCTGGTGATACAGAAGGCTATGAATTTGTATTTTATCTCTGCCTGCACTCTGACCTGTCATCTCAATGACATCCCTATTACCGATGAATTGTACTCCTAAATGGATTGAATAAATTATCATTTTCCGGACAAGAAATAGACAGGCAGGGGCTTCAAGAAGAATACTTGCTCCTGGTGGGGCTTGAACTCATAACCTTCGCATCGAATTACTGTATACTGCTGTATAAGTACAACACGCTAACAGATTGCACCACAGGATCCATCAACAACACTCACTGATCACCATATTTTGCAGAAACTGGGATGTACGATATTCGAACCAAGTCAAAATCACTAGTGAGGTACCTGGCTAGCTCAGTCGGTAGAGCATGAGACTCTTAATCTCAGGGTCGTGGGTTCGAGCCCCACGTTGGGTGTTTATTTTCTCTGCCGAAGCACCAACTCACTTCGCAAACAACCATCTGCTTGGAATTTCGAGCAGGCTTGCCACCCTGCATAGCTGGTGATACAGAAGGCTATGAATTTGTATTTTATCTCTGCCTGCACTCTGACCTGTCATCTCAATGACATCCCTATTACCGATGAATTGTACTCCTAAATGGATTGAATAAATTATCATTTTCCGGACAAGAAATAGACAGGCAGGGGCTTCAAGAAGAATACTTGCTCCTGGTGGGGCTTGAACTCATAACCTTCGCATCGAATTACTGTATACTGCTGTATAAGTACAACACGCTAACAGATTGCACCACAGGATCCATCAACAACACTCACTGATCACCATATTTTGCAGAAACTGGGATGTACGATATTCGAACCAAGTCAAAATCACTAGTGAGGTACCTGGCTAGCTCAGTCGGTAGAGCATGAGACTCTTAATCTCAGGGTCGTGGGTTCGAGCCCCACGTTGGGTGTTTATTTTCTCTGCCGAAGCACCAACTCACTTCGCAAACAACCATCTGCTTGGAATTTCGAGCAGGCTTGCCACCCTGCATAGCTGGTGATACAGAAGGCTATGAATTTGTATTCTATCTCTGCCTGCACTCTGACCTGTCATCTCAATGACATCCCTATTACCGATGAATTGTACTCCTAAATGGATTGAATAAATTATCATTTTCCGGACAAGAAATAGACAGGCAGGGGCTTCAAGAAGAATACTTGCTCCTGGTGGGGCTTGAACTCATAACCTTCGCATCGAATTACTGTATACTGCTGTATAAGTACAACACGCTAACAGATTGCACCACAGGATCCATCAACAACACTCACTGATCACCATATTTTGCAGAAACTGGGATGTACGATATTCGAACCAAGTCAAAATCACTAGTGAGGTACCTGGCTAGCTCAGTCGGTAGAGCATGAGACTCTTAATCTCAGGGTCGTGGGTTCGAGCCCCACGTTGGGTGTTTATTTTCTCTGCCGAAGCACCAACTCACTTCGCAAACAACCATCTGCTTGGAATTTCGAGCAGGCTTGCCACCCTGCATAGCTGGTGATACAGAAGGCTATGAATTTGTATTTTATCTCTGCCTGCACTCTGACCTGTCATCTCAATGACATCCCTATTACCGATGAATTGTACTCCTAAATGGATTGAATAAATTATCATTTTCCGGACAAGAAATAGACAGGCAGGGGCTTCAAGAAGAATACTTGCTCCTGGTGGGGCTTGAACTCATAACCTTCGCATCGAATTACTGTATACTGCTGTATAAGTACAACACGCTAACAGATTGCACCACAGGATCCATCAACAACACTCACTGATCACCATATTTTGCAGAAACTGGGATGTACGATATTCGAACCAAGTCAAAATCACTAGTGAGGTACCTGGCTAGCTCAGTCGGTAGAGCATGAGACTCTTAATCTCAGGGTCGTGGGTTCGAGCCCCACGTTGGGTGTTTATTTTCTCTGCCGAAGCACCAACTCACTTCGCAAACAACCATCTGCTTGGAATTTCGAGCAGGCTTGCCACCCTGCATAGCTGGTGATACAGAAGGCTATGAATTTGTATTTTATCTCTGCCTGCACTCTGACCTGTCATCTCAATGACATCCCTATTACCGATGAATTGTACTCCTAAATGGATTGAATAAATTATCATTTTCCGGACAAGAAATAGACAGGCAGGGGCTTCAAGAAGAATACTTGCTCCTGGTGGGGCTTGAACTCATAACCTTCGCATCGAATTACTGTATACTGCTGTATAAGTACAACACGCTAACAGATTGCACCACAGGATCCATCAACAACACTCACTGATCACCATATTTTGCAGAAACTGGGATGTACGATATTCGAACCAAGTCAAAATCACTAGTGAGGTACCTGGCTAGCTCAGTCGGTAGAGCATGAGACTCTTAATCTCAGGGTCGTGGGTTCGAGCCCCACGTTGGGTGTTTATTTTCTCTGCCGAAGCACCAACTCACTTCGCAAACAACCATCTGCTTGGAATTTCGAGCAGGCTTGCCACCCTGCATAGCTGGTGATACAGAAGGCTATGAATTTGTATTTTATCTCTGCCTGCACTCTGACCTGTCATCTCAATGACATCCCTATTACCGATGAATTGTACTCCTAAATGGATTGAATAAATTATCATTTTCCGGACAAGAAATAGACAGGCAGGGGCTTCAAGAAGAATACTTGCTCCTGGTGGGGCTTGAACTCATAACCTTCGCATCGAATTACTGTATACTGCTGTATAAGTACAACACGCTAACAGATTGCACCACAGGATCCATCAACAACACTCACTGATCACCATATTTTGCAGAAACTGGGATGTACGATATTCGAACCAAGTCAAAATCACTAGTGAGGTACCTGGCTAGCTCAGTCGGTAGAGCATGAGACTCTTAATCTCAGGGTCGTGGGTTCGAGCCCCACGTTGGGTGTTTATTTTCTCTGCCGAAGCACCAACTCACTTCGCAAACAACCATCTGCTTGGAATTTCGAGCAGGCTTGCCACCCTGCATAGCTGGTGATACAGAAGGCTATGAATTTGTATTTTATCTCTGCCTGCACTCTGACCTGTCATCTCAATGACATCCCTATTACCGATGAATTGTACTCCTAAATGGATTGAATAAATTATCATTTTCCGGACAAGAAATAGACAGGCAGGGGCTTCAAGAAGAATACTTGCTCCTGGTGGGGCTTGAACTCATAACCTTCGCATCGAATTACTGTATACTGCTGTATAAGTACAACACGCTAACAGATTGCACCACAGGATCCATCAACAACACTCACTGATCACCATATTTTGCAGAAACTGGGATGTACGATATTCGAACCAAGTCAAAATCACTAGTGAGGTACCTGGCTAGCTCAGTCGGTAGAGCATGAGACTCTTAATCTCAGGGTCGTGGGTTCGAGCCCCACGTTGGGTGTTTATTTTCTCTGCCGAAGCACCAACTCACTTCGCAAACAACCATCTGCTTGGAATTTCGAGCAGGCTTGCCACCCTGCATAGCTGGTGATACAGAAGGCTATGAATTTGTATTTTATCTCTGCCTGCACTCTGACCTGTCATCTCAATGACATCCCTATTACCGATGAATTGTACTCCTAAATGGATTGAATAAATTATCATTTTCCGGACAAGAAATAGACAGGCAGGGGCTTCAAGAAGAATACTTGCTCCTGGTGGGGCTTGAACTCATAACCTTCGCATCGAATTACTGTATACTGCTGTATAAGTACAACACGCTAACAGATTGCACCACAGGATCCATCAACAACACTCACTGATCACCATATTTTGCAGAAACTGGGATGTACGATTTCGAACCAAGTCAAAATCACTAGTGAGGTACCTGGCTAGCTCAGTCGGTAGAGCATGAGACTCTTAATCTCAGGGTCGTGGGTTCGAGCCCCACGTTGGGTGTTTATTTTCTCTGCCGAAGCACCAACTCACTTCGCAAACAACCATCTGCTTGGAATTTCGAGCAGGCTTGCCACCCTGCATAGCTGGTGATACAGAAGGCTATGAATTTGTATTTTATCTCTGCCTGCACTCTGACCTGTCATCTCAATGACATACCTATTACCGATGAATTGTACTCCTAAATGGATTGAATAAATTATCATTTTCCGGACAAGAAATAGACAGGCAGGGGCTTCAAGAAGAATACTTGCTACTGGTGGGGCTTGAACTCATAACTTTCGCATCGAATTACTGTATACTGCTGTATAAGTACAACACGCTAACAGATTGCACCACAGGATCCATCAACAACACTCACTGATCACCATATTTAGCAGAAACTGGGATGTACGATATATAAACCAATTCAAAATCACTAGTGAGGTACCTGGCTAGCTCAGTCGGTAGAGCATGAGACTCTTAATCTCAGTGTTGTGGGTTCGAGCCCCACGTTGGGTGTTTATTTTCTCTGCCGAAGCACCAACTCACTTCGCAAACAACCATCTGCTTGGAATTTCGAGCAGGCTTGCCACCCTGCATAGCTGGTGATACAGAAGGCTATGAATTTGTATTTTATCTCTGCCTGCACTCTGACCTGTCATCTCAATGACATCCCTATTACCGATGAATTGTACTCCTAAATGGATTGAATAAATTATCCTTTTCCGGACAAGAAATAGACAGGCAGGGGCTTCAAGAAGAATACTTGCTCCTGGTGGGGCTTGAACTCATAACCTTCGCATCGAATTACTGTATACTGCTGTATAAGTACAACACGCTAACAGATTGCACCACAGGATCCATCAACAACACTCACTGATCACCATATTTTGCAGAAACTGGGATGTACGATATTCGAACCAAGTCAAAATCACTAGTGAGGTACCTGGCTAGCTCAGTCGGTAGAGCATGAGACTCTTAATCTCAGGGTCGTGGGTTCGAGCCCCACGTTGGGTGTTTATTTTCTCTGCCGAAGCACCAACTCACTTCGCAAACAACCATCTGCTTGGAATTTCGAGCAGGCTTGCCACCCTGCATAGCTGGTGATACAGAAGGCTATGAATTTGTATTTTATCTCTGCCTGCACTCTGACCTGTCATCTCAATGACATCCCTATTACCGATGAATTGTACTCCTAAATGGATTGAATAAATTATCATTTTCCGGACAAGAAATAGACAGGCAGGGGCTTCAAGAAGAATACTTGCTCCTGGTGGGGCTTGAACTCATAACCTTCGCATCGAATTACTGTATACTGCTGTATAAGTACAACACGCTAACAGATTGCACCACAGGATCCATCAACAACACTCACTGATCACCATATTTTGCAGAAACTGGGATGTACGATATTCGAACCAAGTCAAAATCACTAGTGAGGTACCTGGCTAGCTCAGTCGGTAGAGCATGAGACTCTTAATCTCAGGGTCGTGGGTTCGAGCCCCACGTTGGGTGTTTATTTTCTCTGCCGAAGCACCAACTCACTTCGCAAACAACCATCTGCTTGGAATTTCGAGCAGGCTTGCCACCCTGCATAGCTGGTGATACAGAAGGCTATGAATTTGTATTTTATCTCTGCCTGCACTCTGACCTGTCATCTCAATGACATCCCTATTACCGATGAATTGTACTCCTAAATGGATTGAATAAATTATCATTTTCCGGACAAGAAATAGACAGGCAGGGGCTTCAAGAAGAATACTTGCTCCTGGTGGGGCTTGAACTCATAACCTTCGCATCGAATTACTGTATACTGCTGTATAAGTACAACACGCTAACAGATTGCACCACAGGATCCATCAACAACACTCACTGATCACCATATTTTGCAGAAACTGGGATGTACGATATTCGAACCAAGTCAAAATCACTAGTGAGGTACCTGGCTAGCTCAGTCGGTAGAGCATGAGACTCTTAATCTCAGGGTCGTGGGTTCGAGCCCCACGTTGGGTGTTTATTTTCTCTGCCGAAGCACCAACTCACTTCGCAAACAACCATCTGCTTGGAATTTCGAGCAGGCTTGCCACCCTGCATAGCTGGTGATACAGAAGGCTATGAATTTGTATTCTATCTCTGCCTGCACTCTGACCTGTCATCTCAATGACATCCCTATTACCGATGAATTGTACTCCTAAATGGATTGAATAAATTATCATTTTCCGGACAAGAAATAGACAGGCAGGGGCTTCAAGAAGAATACTTGCTCCTGGTGGGGCTTGAACTCATAACCTTCGCATCGAATTACTGTATACTGCTGTATAAGTACAACACGCTAACAGATTGCACCACAGGATCCATCAACAACACTCACTGATCACCATATTTTGCAGAAACTGGGATGTACGATATTCGAACCAGTCAAAATTACTAGTGAGGTACCTGGCTAGCTCAGTCGGTAGAGCATGAGACTCTTAATCTCAGGGTCGTGGGTTCGAGCCCCACGTTGGGTGTTTATTTTCTCTGCCGAAGCACCAACTCACTTCGCAAACAACCATCTGCTTGGAATTTCGAGCAGGCTTGCCACCCTGCATAGCTGGTGATACAGAAGGCTATGAATTTGTATTTTATCTCTGCCTGCACTCTGACCTGTCATCTCAATGACATCCCTATTACCGATGAATTGTACTCCTAAATGGATTGAATAAATTATCATTTTCCGGACAAGAAATAGACAGGCAGGGGCTTCAAGAAGAATACTTGCTCCTGGTGGGGCTTGAACTCATAACCTTCGCATCGAATTACTGTATACTGCTGTATAAGTACAACACGCTAACAGATTGCACCACAGGATCCATCAACAACACTCACTGATCACCATATTTTGCAGAAACTGGGATGTACGATATTCGAACCAAGTCAAAATCACTAGTGAGGTACCTGGCTAGCTCAGTCGGTAGAGCATGAGACTCTTAATCTCAGGGTCGTGGGTTCGAGCCCCACGTTGGGTGTTTATTTTCTCTGCCGAAGCACCAACTCACTTCGCAAACAACCATCTGCTTGGAATTTCGAGCAGGCTTGCCACCCTGCATAGCTGGTGATACAGAAGGCTATGAATTTGTATTTTATCTCTGCCTGCACTCTGACCTGTCATCTCAATGACATCCCTATTACCGATGAATTGTACTCCTAAATGGATTGAATAAATTATCATTTTCCGGACAAGAAATAGACAGGCAGGGGCTTCAAGAAGAATACTTGCTCCTGGTGGGGCTTGAACTCATAACCTTCGCATCGAATTACTGTATACTGCTGTATAAGTACAACACGCTAACAGATTGCACCACAGGATCCATCAACAACACTCACTGATCACCATATTTTGCAGAAACTGGGATGTACGATATTCGAACCAAGCAAAATCACTAGTGAGGTACCTGGCTAGCTCAGTCGGTAGAGCATGAGACTCTTAATCTCAGGGTCGTGGGTTCGAGCCCCACGTTGGGTGTTTATTTTCTCTGCCGAAGCACCAACTCACTTCGCAAACAACCATCTGCTTGGAATTTCGAGCAGGCTTGCCACCCTGCATAGCTGGTGATACAGAAGGCTATGAATTTGTATTTTATCTCTGCCTGCACTCTGACCTGTCATCTCAATGACATCCCTATTACCGATGAATTGTACTCCTAAATGGATTGAATAAATTATCATTTTCCGGACAAGAAATAGACAGGCAGGGGCTTCAAGAAGAATACTTGCTCCTGGTGGGGCTTGAACTCATAACCTTCGCATCGAATTACTGTATACTGCTGTATAAGTACAACACGCTAACAGATTGCACCACAGGATCCATCAACAACACTCACTGATCACCATATTTTGCAGAAACTGGGATGTACGATATTCGAACCAAGTCAAAATCACTAGTGAGGTACCTGGCTAGCTCAGTCGGTAGAGCATGAGACTCTTAATCTCAGGGTCGTGGGTTCGAGCCCCACGTTGGGTGTTTATTTTCTCTGCCGAAGCACCAACTCACTTCGCAAACAACCATCTGCTTGGAATTTCGAGCAGGCTTGCCACCCTGCATAGCTGGTGATACAGAAGGCTATGAATTTGTATTTTATCTCTGCCTGCACTCTGACCTGTCATCTCAATGACATCCCTATTACCGATGAATTGTACTCCTAAATGGATTGAATAAATTATCATTTTCCGGACAAGAAATAGACAGGCAGGGGCTTCAAGAAGAATACTTGCTCCTGGTGGGGCTTGAACTCATAACCTTCGCATCGAATTACTGTATACTGCTGTATAAGTACAACACGCTAACAGATTGCACCACAGGATCCATCAACAACACTCACTGATCACCATATTTTGCAGAAACTGGGATGTACGATATTCGAACCAAGTCAAATCACTAGTGAGGTACCTGGCTAGCTCAGTCGGTAGAGCATGAGACTCTTAATCTCAGGGTCGTGGGTTCGAGCCCCACGTTGGGTGTTTATTTTCTCTGCCGAAGCACCAACTCACTTCGCAAACAACCATCTGCTTGGAATTTCGAGCAGGCTTGCCACCCTGCATAGCTGGTGATACAGAAGGCTATGAATTTGTATTTTATCTCTGCCTGCACTCTGACCTGTCATCTCAATGACATCCCTATTACCGATGAATTGTACTCCTAAATGGATTGAATAAATTATCATTTTCCGGACAAGAAATAGACAGGCAGGGGCTTCAAGAAGAATACTTGCTCCTGGTGGGGCTTGAACTCATAACCTTCGCATCGAATTACTGTATACTGCTGTATAAGTACAACACGCTAACAGATTGCACCACAGGATCCATCAACAACACTCACTGATCACCATATTTTGCAGAAACTGGGATGTACTATATTCGAACCAAGTCAAAAATACTAGTGAGGTACCTGGCAAGCTCAGTCGGTAGAGCATGAGACTCTTAATCTCAGGGTCGTGGGTTCGAGCCCCACTTTGGGTGTTTATTTTCTCTGCCGAAGCACCAACTCACTTCGCAAACAACCATATGCTTGGAATTTCGAGCAGGCTTGCCACCCTGCATAGCTGGTGATACAGAAGGCTATGAATTTGTATTTTATCTCTACCTGCACTCTGACAGGTCATCTCAATGACATCCCTATTACCGATGAATTGTACTCCTAAATGGATTGAATAAATTATCATTTTCCGGACAAGAAATAGACAGGCAGGGGCTTCAAGAAGAATACTTGCTCCTGGTGGGGCTTGAACTCATAACCTTCGCATCGAATTACTGTATACTGCTGTATAAGTACAACACGCTAACAGATTGCACCACAGGATCCATCAACAACACTCACTGATCACCATATTTTGCAGAAACTGGGATGTACGATATTCGAACCAAGTCAAAATCACTAGTGAGGTACCTGGCTAGCTCAGTCGGTAGAGCATGAGACTCTTAATCTCAGGGTCGTGGGTTCGAGCCCCACGTTGGGTGTTTATTTTCTCTGCCGAAGCACCAACTCACTTCGCAAACAACCATCTGCTTGGAATTTCGAGCAGGCTTGCCACCCTGCATAGCTGGTGATACAGAAGGCTATGAATTTGTATTTTATCTCTGCCTGCACTCTGACCTGTCATCTCAATGACATCCCTATTACCGATGAATTGTACTCCTAAATGGATTGAATAAATTATCATTTTCCGGACAAGAAATAGACAGGCAGGGGCTTCAAGAAGAATACTTGCTCCTGGTGGGGCTTGAACTCATAACCTTCGCATCGAATTACTGTATACTGCTGTATAAGTACAACACGCTAACAGATTGCACCACAGGATCCATCAACAACACTCACTGATCACCATATTTTGCAGAAACTGGGATGTACGATATTCGAACCAAGTCAAAATCACTAGTGAGGTACCTGGCTAGCTCAGTCGGTAGAGCATGAGACTCTTAATCTCAGGGTCGTGGGTTCGAGCCCCACGTTGGGTGTTTATTTTCTCTGCCGAAGCACCAACTCACTTCGCAAACAACCATCTGCTTGGAATTTCGAGCAGGCTTGCCACCCTGCATAGCTGGTGATACAGAAGGCTATGAATTTGTATTTTATCTCTGCCTGCACTCTGACCTGTCATCTCAATGACATCCCTATTACCGATGAATTGTACTCCTAAATGGATTGAATAAATTATCATTTTCCGGACAAGAAATAGACAGGCAGGGGCTTCAAGAAGAATACTTGCTCCTGGTGGGGCTTGAACTCATAACCTTCGCATCGAATTACTGTATACTGCTGTATAAGTACAACACGCTAACAGATTGCACCACAGGATCCATCAACAACACTCACTGATCACCATATTTTGCAGAAACTGGGATGTACGATATTCGAACCAAGTCAAAATCACTGTGAGGTACCTGGCTAGCTCAGTCGGTAGAGCATGAGACTCTTAATCTCAGGGTCGTGGGTTCGAGCCCCACGTTGGGTGTTTATTTTCTCTGCCGAAGCACCAACTCACTTCGCAAACAACCATCTGCTTGGAATTTCGAGCAGGCTTGCCACCCTGCATAGCTGGTGATACAGAAGGCTATGAATTTGTATTTTATCTCTGCCTGCACTCTGACCTGTCATCTCAATGACATCCCTATTACCGATGAATTGTACTCCTAAATGGATTGAATAAATTATCATTTTCCGGACAAGAAATAGACAGGCAGGGGCTTCAAGAAGAATACTTGCTCCTGGTGGGGCTTGAACTCATAACCTTCGCATCGAATTACTGTATACTGCTGTATAAGTACAACACGCTAACAGATTGCACCACAGGATCCATCAACAACACTCACTGATCACCATATTTTGCAGAAACTGGGATGTACGATATTCGAACCAAGTCAAAATCACTAGTGAGGTACCTGGCTAGCTCAGTCGGTAGAGCATGAGACTCTTAATCTCAGGGTCGTGGGTTCGAGCCCCACGTTGGGTGTTTATTTTCTCTGCCGAAGCACCAACTCACTTCGCAAACAACCATCTGCTTGGAATTTCGAGCAGGCTTGCCACCCTGCATAGCTGGTGATACAGAAGGCTATGAATTTGTATTTTATCTCTGCCTGCACTCTGACCTGTCATCTCAATGACATCCCTATTACCGATGAATTGTACTCCTAAATGGATTGAATAAATTATCATTTTCCGGACAAGAAATAGACAGGCAGGGGCTTCAAGAAGAATACTTGCTCCTGGTGGGGCTTGAACTCATAACCTTCGCATCGAATTACTGTATACTGCTGTATAAGTACAACACGCTAACAGATTGCACCACAGGATCCATCAACAACACTCACTGATCACCATATTTTGCAGAAACTGGGATGTACGATATTCGAACCAAGTCAAAATCACTAGTGAGGTACCTGGCTAGCTCAGTCGGTAGAGCATGAGACTCTTAATCTCAGGGTCGTGGGTTCGAGCCCCACGTTGGGTGTTTATTTTCTCTGCCGAAGCACCAACTCACTTCGCAAACAACCATCTGCTTGGAATTTCGAGCAGGCTTGCCACCCTGCATAGCTGGTGATACAGAAGGCTATGAATTTGTATTTTATCTCTGCCTGCACTCTGACCTGTCATCTCAATGACATCCCTATTACCGATGAATTGTACTCCTAAATGGATTGAATAAATTATCATTTTCCGGACAAGAAATAGACAGGCAGGGGCTTCAAGAAGAATACTTGCTCCTGGTGGGGCTTGAACTCATAACCTTCGCATCGAATTACTGTATACTGCTGTATAAGTACAACACGCTAACAGATTGCACCACAGGATCCATCAACAACACTCACTGATCACCATATTTTGCAGAAACTGGGATGTACGATATTCGAACCAAGTCAAAATCACTAGTGAGGTACCTGGCTAGCTCAGTCGGTAGAGCATGAGACTCTTAATCTCAGGGTCGTGGGTTCGAGCCCCACGTTGGGTGTTTATTTTCTCTGCCGAAGCACCAACTCACTTCGCAAACAACCATCTGCTTGGAATTTCGAGCAGGCTTGCCACCCTGCATAGCTGGTGATACAGAAGGCTATGAATTTGTATTTTATCTCTGCCTGCACTCTGACCTGTCATCTCAATGACATCCCTATTACCGATGAATTGTACTCCTAAATGGATTGAATAAATTATCATTTTCCGGACAAGAAATAGACAGGCAGGGGCTTCAAGAAGAATACTTGCTCCTGGTGGGGCTTGAACTCATAACCTTCGCATCGAATTACTGTATACTGCTGTATAAGTACAACACGCTAACAGATTGCACCACAGGATCCATCAACAACACTCACTGATCACCATATTTTGCAGAAACTGGGATGTACGATATTCGAACCAAGTCAAAATCACTAGTGAGGTCCTGGCTAGCTCAGTCGGTAGAGCATGAGACTCTTAATCTCAGGGTCGTGGGTTCGAGCCCCACGTTGGGTGTTTATTTTCTCTGCCGAAGCACCAACTCACTTCGCAAACAACCATCTGCTTGGAATTTCGAGCAGGCTTGCCACCCTGCATAGCTGGTGATACAGAAGGCTATGAATTTGTATTTTATCTCTGCCTGCACTCTGACCTGTCATCTCAATGACATCCCTATTACCGATGAATTGTACTCCTAAATGGATTGAATAAATTATCATTTTCCGGACAAGAAATAGACAGGCAGGGGCTTCAAGAAGAATACTTGCTCCTGGTGGGGCTTGAACTCATAACCTTCGCATCGAATTACTGTATACTGCTGTATAAGTACAACACGCTAACAGATTGCACCACAGGATCCATCAACAACACTCACTGATCACCATATTTTGCAGAAACTGGGATGTACGATATTCGAACCAAGTCAAAATCACTAGTGAGGTACCGGCTAGCTCAGTCGGTAGAGCATGAGACTCTTAATCTCAGGGTCGTGGGTTCGAGCCCCACGTTGGGTGTTTATTTTCTCTGCCGAAGCACCAACTCACTTCGCAAACAACCATCTGCTTGGAATTTCGAGCAGGCTTGCCACCCTGCATAGCTGGTGATACAGAAGGCTATGAATTTGTATTTTATCTCTGCCTGCACTCTGACCTGTCATCTCAATGACATCCCTATTACCGATGAATTGTACTCCTAAATGGATTGAATAAATTATCATTTTCCGGACAAGAAATAGACAGGCAGGGGCTTCAAGAAGAATACTTGCTCCTGGTGGGGCTTGAACTCATAACCTTCGCATCGAATTACTGTATACTGCTGTATAAGTACAACACGCTAACAGATTGCACCACAGGATCCATCAACAACACTCACTGATCACCATATTTTGCAGAAACTGGGATGTACGATATTCGAACCAAGTCAAAATCACTAGTGAGGTACCTGGCTAGCTCAGTCGGTAGAGCATGAGACTCTTAATCTCAGGGTCGTGGGTTCGAGCCCCACGTTGGGTGTTTATTTTCTCTGCCGAAGCACCAACTCACTTCGCAAACAACCATCTGCTTGGAATTTCGAGCAGGCTTGCCACCCTGCATAGCTGGTGATACAGAAGGCTATGAATTTGTATTTTATCTCTGCCTGCACTCTGACCTGTCATCTCAATGACATCCCTATTACCGATGAATTGTACTCCTAAATGGATTGAATAAATTATCATTTTCCGGACAAGAAATAGACAGGCAGGGGCTTCAAGAAGAATACTTGCTCCTGGTGGGGCTTGAACTCATAACCTTCGCATCGAATTACTGTATACTGCTGTATAAGTACAACACGCTAACAGATTGCACCACAGGATCCATCAACAACACTCACTGATCACCATATTTTGCAGAAACTGGGATGTACGATATTCGAACCAAGTCAAAATCACTAGTGAGGTACCTGGCTAGCTCAGTCGGTAGAGCATGAGACTCTTAATCTCAGGGTCGTGGGTTCGAGCCCCACGTTGGGTGTTTATTTTCTCTGCCGAAGCACCAACTCACTTCGCAAACAACCATCTGCTTGGAATTTCGAGCAGGCTTGCCACCCTGCATAGCTGGTGATACAGAAGGCTATGAATTTGTATTTTATCTCTGCCTGCACTCTGACCTGTCATCTCAATGACATCCCTATTACCGATGAATTGTACTCCTAAATGGATTGAATAAATTATCATTTTCCGGACAAGAAATAGACAGGCAGGGGCTTCAAGAAGAATACTTGCTCCTGGTGGGGCTTGAACTCATAACCTTCGCATCGAATTACTGTATACTGCTGTATAAGTACAACACGCTAACAGATTGCACCACAGGATCCATCAACAACACTCACTGATCACCATATTTTGCAGAAACTGGGATGTACGATATTCGAACCAAGTCAAAATCACTAGTGAGGTACCTGGCTAGCTCAGTCGGTAGAGCATGAGACTCTTAATCTCAGGGTCGTGGGTTCGAGCCCCACGTTGGGTGTTTATTTTCTCTGCCGAAGCACCAACTCACTTCGCAAACAACCATCTGCTTGGAATTTCGAGCAGGCTTGCCACCCTGCATAGCTGGTGATACAGAAGGCTATGAATTTGTATTTTATCTCTGCCTGCACTCTGACCTGTCATCTCAATGACATCCCTATTACCGATGAATTGTACTCCTAAATGGATTGAATAAATTATCATTTTCCGGACAAGAAATAGACAGGCAGGGGCTTCAAGAAGAATACTTGCTCCTGGTGGGGCTTGAACTCATAACCTTCGCATCGAATTACTGTATACTGCTGTATAAGTACAACACGCTAACAGATTGCACCACAGGATCCATCAACAACACTCACTGATCACCATATTTTGCAGAAACTGGGATGTACGATATTCGAACCAAGTCAAAATCACTAGTGAGGTACCTGGCTAGCTCAGTCGGTAGAGCATGAGACTCTTAATCTCAGGGTCGTGGGTTCGAGCCCCACGTTGGGTGTTTATTTTCTCTGCCGAAGCACCAACTCACTTCGCAAACAACCATCTGCTTGGAATTTCGAGCAGGCTTGCCACCCTGCATAGCTGGTGATACAGAAGGCTATGAATTTGTATTTTATCTCTGCCTGCACTCTGACCTGTCATCTCAATGACATCCCTATTACCGATGAATTGTACTCCTAAATGGATTGAATAAATTATCATTTTCCGGACAAGAAATAGACAGGCAGGGGCTTCAAGAAGAATACTTGCTCCTGGTGGGGCTTGAACTCATAACCTTCGCATCGAATTACTGTATACTGCTGTATAAGTACAACACGCTAACAGATTGCACCACAGGATCCATCAACAACACTCACTGATCACCATATTTTGCAGAAACTGGGATGTACGATATTCGAACCAAGTCAAAATCACTAGTGAGGTACCTGGCTAGCTCAGTCGGTAGAGCATGAGACTCTTAATCTCAGGGTCGTGGGTTCGAGCCCCACGTTGGGTGTTTATTTTCTCTGCCGAAGCACCAACTCACTTCGCAAACAACCATCTGCTTGGAATTTCGAGCAGGCTTGCCACCCTGCATAGCTGGTGATACAGAAGGCTATGAATTTGTATTTTATCTCTGCCTGCACTCTGACCTGTCATCTCAATGACATCCCTATTACCGATGAATTGTACTCCTAAATGGATTGAATAAATTATCATTTTCCGGACAAGAAATAGACAGGCAGGGGCTTCAAGAAGAATACTTGCTCCTGGTGGGGCTTGAACTCATAACCTTCGCATCGAATTACTGTATACTGCTGTATAAGTACAACACGCTAACAGATTGCACCACAGGATCCATCAACAACACTCACTGATCACCATATTTTGCAGAAACTGGGATGTACGATATTCGAACCAAGTCAAAATCACTAGTGAGGTACCTGGCTAGCTCAGTGGTAGAGCATGAGACTCTTAATCTCAGGGTCGTGGGTTCGAGCCCCACGTTGGGTGTTTATTTTCTCTGCCGAAGCACCAACTCACTTCGCAAACAACCATCTGCTTGGAATTTCGAGCAGGCTTGCCACCCTGCATAGCTGGTGATACAGAAGGCTATGAATTTGTATTTTATCTCTGCCTGCACTCTGACCTGTCATCTCAATGACATCCCTATTACCGATGAATTGTACTCCTAAATGGATTGAATAAATTATCATTTTCCGGACAAGAAATAGACAGGCAGGGGCTTCAAGAAGAATACTTGCTCCTGGTGGGGCTTGAACTCATAACCTTCGCATCGAATTACTGTATACTGCTGTATAAGTACAACACGCTAACAGATTGCACCACAGGATCCATCAACAACACTCACTGATCACCATATTTTGCAGAAACTGGGATGTACGATATTCGAACCAAGTCAAAATCACTAGTGAGGTACCTGGCTAGCTCAGTCGGTAGAGCATGAGACTCTTAATCTCAGGGTTTTTCCCCACGTAGAGCATGAGACTCTTAATCTCAGGGTCGTGGGTTCGAGCCCCACGTTGGGTGTTTATTTTCTCTGCCGAAGCACCAACTCACTTCGCAAACAACCATCTGCTTGGAATTTCGAGCAGGCTTGCCACCCTGCATAGCTGGTGATACAGAAGGCTATGAATTTGTATTTTATCTCTGCCTGCACTCTGACCTGTCATCTCAATGACATCCCTATTACCGATGAATTGTACTCCTAAATGGATTGAATAAATTATCATTTTCCGGACAAGAAATAGACAGGCAGGGGCTTCAAGAAGAATACTTGCTCCTGGTGGGGCTTGAACTCATAACCTTCGCATCGAATTACTGTATACTGCTGTATAAGTACAACACGCTAACAGATTGCACCACAGGATCCATCAACAACACTCACTGATCACCATATTTTGCAGAAACTGGGATGTACGATATTCGAACCAAGTCAAAATCACTAGTGAGGTACCTGGCTAGCTCAGTCGGTAGAGCATGAGACTCTTAATCTCAGGGTCGTGGGTTCGAGCCCCACGTTGGGTGTTTATTTTCTCTGCCGAAGCACCAACTCACTTCGCAAACAACCATCTGCTTGGAATTTCGAGCAGGCTTGCCACCCTGCATAGCTGGTGATACAGAAGGCTATGAATTTGTATTTTATCTCTGCCTGCACTCTGACCTGTCATCTCAATGACATCCCTATTACCGATGAATTGTACTCCTAAATGGATTGAATAAATTATCATTTTCCGGACAAGAAATAGACAGGCAGGGGCTTCAAGAAGAATACTTGCTCCTGGTGGGGCTTGAACTCATAACCTTCGCATCGAATTACTGTATACTGCTGTATAAGTACAACACGCTAACAGATTGCACCACAGGATCCATCAACAACACTCACTGATCACCATATTTTGCAGAAACTGGGATGTACGATATTCGAACCAAGTCAAAATCACTAGTGAGGTACCTGGCTAGCTCAGTCGGTAGAGCATGAGACTCTTAATCTCAGGGTCGTGGGTTCGAGCCCCACGTTGGGTGTTTATTTTCTCTGCCGAAGCACCAACTCACTTCGCAAACAACCATCTGCTTGGAATTTCGAGCAGGCTTGCCACCCTGCATAGCTGGTGATACAGAAGGCTATGAATTTGTATTTTATCTCTGCCTGCACTCTGACCTGTCATCTCAATGACATCCCTATTACCGATGAATTGTACTCCTAAATGGATTGAATAAATTATCATTTTCCGGACAAGAAATAGACAGGCAGGGGCTTCAAGAAGAATACTTGCTCCTGGTGGGGCTTGAACTCATAACCTTCGCATCGAATTACTGTATACTGCTGTATAAGTACAACACGCTAACAGATTGCACCACAGGATCCATCAACAACACTCACTGATCACCATATTTTGCAGAAACTGGGATGTACGATATTCGAACCAAGTCAAAATCACTAGTGAGGTACCTGGCTAGCTCAGTCGGTAGAGAGATGAGACTCTTAATCTCAGGGTCGTGGGTTCGAGCCCCACGTTGGGTGTTTATTTTCTCTGCCGAAGCACCAACTCACTTCGCAAACAACCATCTGCTTGGAATTTCGAGCAGGCTTGCCACCCTGCATAGCTGGTGATACAGAAGGCTATGAATTTGTATTTTATCTCTGCCTGCACTCTGACCTGTCATCTCAATGACATCCCTATTACCGATGAATTGTACTCCTAAATGGATTGAATAAATTATCATTTTCCGGACAAGAAATAGACAGGCAGGGGCTTCAAGAAGAATACTTGCTCCTGGTGGGGCTTGAACTCATAACCTTCGCATCGAATTACTGTATACTGCTGTATAAGTACAACACGCTAACAGATTGCACCACAGGATCCATCAACAACACTCACTGATCACCATATTTTGCAGAAACTGGGATGTACGATATTCGAACCAAGTCAAAATCACTAGTGAGGTACCTGGCTAGCTCAGTCGGTAGAGCATGAGACTCTTAATCTCAGGGTCGTGGGTTCGAGCCCCACGTTGGGTGTTTATTTTCTCTGCCGAAGCACCAACTCACTTCGCAAACAACCATCTGCTTGGAATTTCGAGCAGGCTTGCCACCCTGCATAGCTGGTGATACAGAAGGCTATGAATTTGTATTTTATCTCTGCCTGCACTCTGACCTGTCATCTCAATGACATCCCTATTACCGATGAATTGTACTCCTAAATGGATTGAATAAATTATCATTTTCCGGACAAGAAATAGACAGGCAGGGGCTTCAAGAAGAATACTTGCTCCTGGTGGGGCTTGAACTCATAACCTTCGCATCGAATTACTGTATACTGCTGTATAAGTACAACACGCTAACAGATTGCACCACAGGATCCATCAACAACACTCACTGATCACCATATTTTGCAGAAACTGGGATGTACGATATTCGAACCAAGTCAAAATCACTAGTGAGGTACCTGGCTAGCTCAGTCGGTAGAGCATGAGACTCTTAATCTCAGGGTCGTGGGTTCGAGCCCCACGTTGGGTGTTTATTTTCTCTGCCGAAGCACCAACTCACTTCGCAAACAACCATCTGCTTGGAATTTCGAGCAGGCTTGCCACCCTGCATAGCTGGTGATACAGAAGGCTATGAATTTGTATTTTATCTCTGCCTGCACTCTGACCTGTCATCTCAATGACATCCCTATTACCGATGAATTGTACTCCTAAATGGATTGAATAAATTATCATTTTCCGGACAAGAAATAGACAGGCAGGGGCTTCAAGAAGAATACTTGCTCCTGGTGGGGCTTGAACTCATAACCTTCGCATCGAATTACTGTATACTGCTGTATAAGTACAACACGCTAACAGATTGCACCACAGGATCCATCAACAACACTCACTGATCACCATATTTTGCAGAAACTGGGATGTACGATATTCGAACCAAGTCAAAATCACTAGTGAGGTACCTGGCTAGCTCAGTCGGTAGAGCATGAGAGCATGAGACTCTTAATCTCAGGGTCGTGGGTTCGAGCCCCACGTTGGGTGTTTATTTTCTCTGCCGAAGCACCAACTCACTTCGCAAACAACCATCTGCTTGGAATTTCGAGCAGGCTTGCCACCCTGCATAGCTGGTGATACAGAAGGCTATGAATTTGTATTTTATCTCTGCCTGCACTCTGACCTGTCATCTCAATGACATCCCTATTACCGATGAATTGTACTCCTAAATGGATTGAATAAATTATCATTTTCCGGACAAGAAATAGACAGGCAGGGGCTTCAAGAAGAATACTTGCTCCTGGTGGGGCTTGAACTCATAACCTTCGCATCGAATTACTGTATACTGCTGTATAAGTACAACACGCTAACAGATTGCACCACAGGATCCATCAACAACACTCACTGATCACCATATTTTGCAGAAACTGGGATGTACGATATTCGAACCAAGTCAAAATCACTAGTGAGGTACCTGGCTAGCTCAGTCGGTAGAGCATGAGACTCTTAATCTCAGGGTCGTGGGTTCGAGCCCCACGTTGGGTGTTTATTTTCTCTGCCGAAGCACCAACTCACTTCGCAAACAACCATCTGCTTGGAATTTCGAGCAGGCTTGCCACCCTGCATAGCTGGTGATACAGAAGGCTATGAATTTGTATTTTATCTCTGCCTGCACTCTGACCTGTCATCTCAATGACATCCCTATTACCGATGAATTGTACTCCTAAATGGATTGAATAAATTATCATTTTCCGGACAAGAAATAGACAGGCAGGGGCTTCAAGAAGAATACTTGCTCCTGGTGGGGCTTGAACTCATAACCTTCGCATCGAATTACTGTATACTGCTGTATAAGTACAACACGCTAACAGATTGCACCACAGGATCCATCAACAACACTCACTGATCACCATATTTTGCAGAAACTGGGATGTACGATATTCGAACCAAGTCAAAATCACTAGTGAGGTACCTGGCTAGCTCAGTCGGTAGAGCATGAGACTCTTAATCTCAGGGTCGTGGGTTCGAGCCCCACGTTGGGTGTTTATTTTCTCTGCCGAAGCACCAACTCACTTCGCAAACAACCATCTGCTTGGAATTTCGAGCAGGCTTGCCACCCTGCATAGCTGGTGATACAGAAGGCTATGAATTTGTATTTTATCTCTGCCTGCACTCTGACCTGTCATCTCAATGACATCCCTATTACCGATGAATTGTACTCCTAAATGGATTGAATAAATTATCATTTTCCGGACAAGAAATAGACAGGCAGGGGCTTCAAGAAGAATACTTGCTCCTGGTGGGGCTTGAACTCATAACCTTCGCATCGAATTACTGTATACTGCTGTATAAGTACAACACGCTAACAGATTGCACCACAGGATCCATCAACAACACTCACTGATCACCATATTTTGCAGAAACTGGGATGTACGATATTCGAACCAAGTCAAAATCACTAGTGAGGTACCTGGCTAGCTCAGTCGGTAGAGCATGAGACTCTTGATCGTGGGTTCGAGCCCCACGTTGGGTATTTATTTTCTCTGCCGAAGCACCAACTCACTTCGCAAACATCCATCTGCTTGGAATTTCGAGCAGGCTTGCCACCCTGCATAGCTGGTGATACAGAAGGCTATGAATTTGTATTTTATCTCTGCCTGCACTCTGACCTGTCATCTCAATGACATCCCTATTACCGATGAATTGTACTCCTAAATGCATTGAATAAAGTATCATTTTCCGGACAAGAACTAGACAGGCAGGGGCTTCAAGAAGAATACTTGCTCCTGGTGGGGCTTGAACTCATAACCTTCGCATCGAATTACTGTATACTGCTGTATAAGTACAACACGCTAACAGATTGCACCACAGGATCCATCAACAACACTCACTGATCACCATATTTTGCAGAAACTGGGATGTACGATATTCGAACCAAGTCAAAATCACTAGTGAGGTACCTGGCTAGCTCAGTCGGTAGAGCATGAGACTCTTAATCTCAGGGTCGTGGGTTCGAGCCCCACGTTGGGTGTTTATTTTCTCTGCCGAAGCACCAACTCACTTCGCAAACAACCATCTGCTTGGAATTTCGAGCAGGCTTGCCACCCTGCATAGCTGGTGATACAGAAGGCTATGAATTTGTATTTTATCTCTGCCTGCACTCTGACCTGTCATCTCAATGACATCCCTATTACCGATGAATTGTACTCCTAAATGGATTGAATAAATTATCATTTTCCGGACAAGAAATAGACAGGCAGGGGCTTCAAGAAGAATACTTGCTCCTGGTGGGGCTTGAACTCATAACTTTCGCATCGAATTACTGTATACTGCTGTATAAGTACAACACGCTAACAGATTGCACCACAGGATCCATCAACAACACTCACTGATCACCATATTTTGCAGAAACTGGGATGTACGATATTCGAACCAAGTCAAAATCACTAGTGAGGTACCTGGCTAGCTCAGTCGGTAGAGCATGAGACTCTTAATCTCAGGGTCGTGGGTTCGAGCCCCACGTTGGGTGTTTATTTTCTCTGCCGAAGCACCAACTCACTTCGCAAACAACCATCTGCTTGGAATTTCGAGCAGGCTTGCCACCCTGCATAGCTGGTGATACAGAAGGCTATGAATTTGTATTTTATCTCTGCCTGCACTCTGACCTGTCATCTCAATGACATCCCTATTACCGATGAATTGTACTCCTAAATGGATTGAATAAATTATCATTTTCCGGACAAGAAATAGACAGGCAGGGGCTTCAAGAAGAATACTTGCTCCTGGTGGGGCTTGAACTCATAACCTTCGCATCGAATTACTGTATACTGCTGTATAAGTACAACACGCTAACAGATTGCACCACAGGATCCATCAACAACACTCACTGATCACCATATTTTGCAGAAACTGGGATGTACGATATTCGAACCAAGTCAAAATCACTAGTGAGGTACCTGGCTAGCTCAGTCGGTAGAGCATGAGACTCTTAATCTCTCTCAGGGTCGTGGGTTCGAGCCCCACGTTGGGTGTTTATTTTCTCTGCCGAAGCACCAACTCACTTCGCAAACAACCATCTGCTTGGAATTTCGAGCAGGCTTGCCACCCTGCATAGCTGGTGATACAGAAGGCTATGAATTTGTATTTTATCTCTGCCTGCACTCTGACCTGTCATCTCAATGACATCCCTATTACCGATGAATTGTACTCCTAAATGGATTGAATAAATTATCATTTTCCGGACAAGAAATAGACAGGCAGGGGCTTCAAGAAGAATA
Source organism: Oncorhynchus nerka (assembly GCF_034236695.1). Lineage (NCBI taxonomy): Eukaryota > Metazoa > Chordata > Actinopteri > Salmoniformes > Salmonidae > Oncorhynchus > Oncorhynchus nerka. The sequence goes on along the minus strand of NW_027040315.1, from coordinate 58,562 downwards.
CTTGCTCCTGGTGGGGCTTGAACTCATAACCTTCGCATCGAATTACTGTATACTGCTGTATAAGTACAACACGCTAACAGATTGCACCACAGGATCCATCAACAACACTCACTGATCACCATATTTTGCAGAAACTGGGATGTACGATATTCGAACCAAGTCAAAATCACTAGTGAGGTACCTGGCTAGCTCAGTCGGTAGAGCATGAGACTCTTAATCTCAGGGTCGTGGGTTCGAGCCCCACGTTGGGTGTTTATTTTCTCTGCCGAAGCACCAACTCACTTCGCAAACAACCATCTGCTTGGAATTTCGAGCAGGCTTGCCACCCTGCATAGCTGGTGATACAGAAGGCTATGAATTTGTATTTTATCTCTGCCTGCACTCTGACCTGTCATCTCAATGACATCCCTATTACCGATGAATTGTACTCCTAAATGGATTGAATAAATTATCATTTTCCGGACAAGAAATAGACAGGCAGGGGCTTCAAGAAGAATACTTGCTCCTGGTGGGGCTTGAACTCATAACCTTCGCATCGAATTACTGTATACTGCTGTATAAGTACAACACGCTAACAGATTGCACCACAGGATCCATCAACAACACTCACTGATCACCATATTTTGCAGAAACTGGGATGTACGATATTCGAACCAAGTCAAAATCACTAGTGAGGTACCTGGCTAGCTCAGTCGGTAGAGCATGAGACTCTTAATCTCAGGGTCGTGGGTTCGAGCCCCACGTTGGGTGTTTATTTTCTCTGCCGAAGCACCAACTCACTTCGCAAACAACCATCTGCTTGGAATTTCGAGCAGGCTTGCCACCCTGCATAGCTGGTGATACAGAAGGCTATGAATTTGTATTTTATCTCTGCCTGCACTCTGACCTGTCATCTCAATGACATCCCTATTACCGATGAATTGTACTCCTAAATGGATTGAATAAATTATCATTTTCCGGACAAGAAATAGACAGGCAGGGGCTTCAAGAAGAATACTTGCTCCTGGTGGGGCTTGAACTCATAACCTTCGCATCGAATTACTGTATACTGCTGTATAAGTACAACACGCTAACAGATTGCACCACAGGATCCATCAACAACACTCACTGATCACCATATTTTGCAGAAACTGGGATGTACGATATTCGAACCAAGTCAAAATCACTAGTGAGGTACCTGGCTAGCTCAGTCGGTAGAGCATGAGACTCTTAATCTCAGGGTCGTGGGTTCGAGCCCCACGTTGGGTGTTTATTTTCTCTGCCGAAGCACCAACTCACTTCGCAAACAACCATCTGCTTGGAATTTCGAGCAGGCTTGCCACCCTGCATAGCTGGTGATACAGAAGGCTATGAATTTGTATTTTATCTCTGCCTGCACTCTGACCTGTCATCTCAATGACATCCCTATTACCGATGAATTGTACTCCTAAATGGATTGAATAAATTATCATTTTCCGGACAAGAAATAGACAGGCAGGGGCTTCAAGAAGAATACTTGCTCCTGGTGGGGCTTGAACTCATAACCTTCGCATCGAATTACTGTATACTGCTGTATAAGTACAACACGCTAACAGATTGCACCACAGGATCCATCAACAACACTCACTGATCACCATATTTTGCAGAAACTGGGATGTACGATATTCGAACCAAGTCAAAATCACTAGTGAGGTACCTGGCTAGCTCAGTCGGTAGAGCATGAGACTCTTAATCTCAGGGTCGTGGGTTCGAGCCCCACGTTGGGTGTTTATTTTCTCTGCCGAAGCACCAACTCACTTCGCAAACAACCATCTGCTTGGAATTTCGAGCAGGCTTGCCACCCTGCATAGCTGGTGATACAGAAGGCTATGAATTTGTATTTTATCTCTGCCTGCACTCTGACCTGTCATCTCAATGACATCCCTATTACCGATGAATTGTACTCCTAAATGGATTGAATAAATTATCATTTTCCGGACAAGAAATAGACAGGCAGGGGCTTCAAGAAGAATACTTGCTCCTGGTGGGGCTTGAACTCATAACCTTCGCATCGAATTACTGTATACTGCTGTATAAGTACAACACGCTAACAGATTGCACCACAGGATCCATCAACAACACTCACTGATCACCATATTTTGCAGAAACTGGGATGTACGATATTCGAACCAAGTCAAAATCACTAGTGAGGTACCTGGCTAGCTCAGTCGGTAGAGCATGAGACTCTTAATCTCAGGGTCGTGGGTTCGAGCCCCACGTTGGGTGTTTATTTTCTCTGCCGAAGCACCAACTCACTTCGCAAACAACCATCTGCTTGGAATTTCGAGCAGGCTTGCCACCCTGCATAGCTGGTGATACAGAAGGCTATGAATTTGTATTTTATCTCTGCCTGCACTCTGACCTGTCATCTCAATGACATCCCTATTACCGATGAATTGTACTCCTAAATGGATTGAATAAATTATCATTTTCCGGACAAGAAATAGACAGGCAGGGGCTTCAAGAAGAATACTTGCTCCTGGTGGGGCTTGAACTCATAACCTTCGCATCGAATTACTGTATACTGCTGTATAAGTACAACACGCTAACAGATTGCACCACAGGATCCATCAACAACACTCACTGATCACCATATTTTGCAGAAACTGGGATGTACGATATTCGAACCAAGTCAAAATCACTAGTGAGGTACCTGGCTAGCTCAGTCGGTAGAGCATGAGACTCTTAATCTCAGGGTCGTGGTTCGAGCCCCACGTTGGGTGTTTATTTTCTCTGCCGAAGCACCAACTCACTTCGCAAACAACCATCTGCTTGGAATTTCGAGCAGGCTTGCCACCCTGCATAGCTGGTGATACAGAAGGCTATGAATTTGTATTTTATCTCTGCCTGCACTCTGACCTGTCATCTCAATGACATCCCTATTACCGATGAATTGTACTCCTAAATGGATTGAATAAATTATCATTTTCCGGACAAGAAATAGACAGGCAGGGGCTTCAAGAAGAATACTTGCTCCTGGTGGGGCTTGAACTCATAACCTTCGCATCGAATTACTGTATACTGCTGTATAAGTACAACACGCTAACAGATTGCACCACAGGATCCATCAACAACACTCACTGATCACCATATTTTGCAGAAACTGGGATGTACGATATTCGAACCAAGTCAAAATTACTAGTGAAGTACCTGGCTAGCTCAGTCGGTAGAGCATGAGACTCTTCATCTCAAGGTCGTGGGTCGAGCCCCACGTTGGGTGTTTATTTTCTCTGCCGAAGCCCCAACTCACTTCGCAAACAACCATCTGCTTGGAATTTCGAGCAGGCTTGCCACCCTGCATAGCTGGTGATACAGAAGGCTATGAATTTGTATTTTATCTCTGCCTGCACTCTGACCTGTCATCTCAATGACATCCCTATTACCGATGAATTGTACTCCTAAATGGATTGAATAAATTATCATTTTCCGGACAAGAAATAGACAGGCAGGGGCTTCAAGAAGAATACTTGCTCCTGGTGGGGCTTGAACTCATAACCTTCGCATCGAATTACTGTATACTGCTGTATAAGTACAACACGCTAACAGATTGCACCACAGGATCCATCAACAACACTCACTGATCACCATATTTTGCAGAAACTGGGATGTACGATATTCGAACCAAGTCAAAATCACTAGTGAGGTACCTGGCTAGCTCAGTCGGTAGAGCATGAGACTCTTAATCTCAGGGTCGTGTGGGTTTCGAGCCCCACGTTGGGTGTTTATTTTCTCTGCCGAAGCACCAACTCACTTCGCAAACAACCATCTGCTTGGAATTTCGAGCAGGCTTGCCACCCTGCATAGCTGGTGATACAGAAGGCTATGAATTTGTATTTTATCTCTGCCTGCACTCTGACCTGTCATCTCAATGACATCCCTATTACCGATGAATTGTACTCCTAAATGGATTGAATAAATTATCATTTTCCGGACAAGAAATAGACAGGCAGGGGCTTCAAGAAGAATACTTGCTCCTGGTGGGGCTTGAACTCATAACCTTCGCATCGAATTACTGTATACTGCTGTATAAGTACAACACGCTAACAGATTGCACCACAGGATCCATCAACAACACTCACTGATCACCATATTTTGCAGAAACTGGGATGTACGATATTCGAACCAAGTCAAAATCACTAGTGAGGGACCTGGCTAGCTCAGTCGGTAGAGCATGAGACTCTTAATCTCAGGGTCGTGGGTTCAGGCCCACGTTGGGTGTTTATTTTCTCTGCCGAAGCACCAACTCACTTCGCAAACAACCATCTGCTTGGAATTTCGAGCAGGCTTGCCACCCTGCATAGCTGGTGATACAGAAGGCTATGAATTTGTATTTTATCTCTGCCTGCACTCTGACCTGTCATCTCAATGACATCCCTATTACCGATGAATTGTACTCCTAAATGGATTGAATAAATTATCATTTTCCGGACAAGAAATAGACAGGCAGGGGCTTCAAGAAGAATACTTGCTCCTGGTGGGGCTTGAACTCATAACCTTCGCATCGAATTACTGTATACTGCTGTATAAGTACAACACGCTAACAGATTGCACCACAGGATCCATCAACAACACTCACTGATCACCATATTTTGCAGAAACTGGGATGTACGATATTCGAACCAAGTCAAAATCACTAGTGAGGTACCTGGCTAGCTCAGTCGGTAGAGCATGAGACTCTTAATCTCATGGTCGTGGGTTCGAGCCCACTGTTGGGTATTTATTTTCTCTGCCGAAGCACCAACTCACTTCGCAAACAACCATCTGCTTGGAATTTCGAGCAGGCTTGCCACCCTGCATAGCTGGTGATACAGAAGGCTATGAATTTGTATTTTATCTCTGCCTGCACTCTGACCTGTCATCTCAATGACATCCCTATTACCGATGAATTGTACTCCTAAATGGATTGAATAAATTATCATTTTCCGGACAAGAAATAGACAGGCAGGGGCTTCAAGAAGAATACTTGCTCCTGGTGGGGCTTGAACTCATAACCTTCGCATCGAATTACTGTATACTGCTGTATAAGTACAACACGCTAACAGATTGCACCACAGGATCCATCAACAACACTCACTGATCACCATATTTTGCAGAAACTGGGATGTACGATATTCGAACCAAGTCAAAATCACTAGTGAGGTACCTGGCTAGCTCAGTCGGTAGAGCATGAGACTCTTAATCTCAGGGTCGTGGGTTCGAGCCCCACGTTGGGTGTTTATTTTCTCTGCCGAAGCACCAACTCACTTCGCAAACAACCATCTGCTTGGAATTTCGAGCAGGCTTGCCACCCTGCATAGCTGGTGATACAGAAGGCTATGAATTTGTATTTTATCTCTGCCTGCACTCTGACCTGTCATCTCAATGACATCCCTATTACCGATGAATTGTACTCCTAAATGGATTGAATAAATTATCATTTTCCGGACAAGAAATAGACAGGCAGGGGCTTCAAGAAGAATACTTGCTCCTGGTGGGGCTTGAACTCATAACCTTCGCATCGAATTACTGTATACTGCTGTATAAGTACAACACGCTAACAGATTGCACCACAGGATCCATCAACAACACTCACTGATCACCATATTTTGCAGAAACTGGGATGTACGATATTCGAACCAAGTCAAAATCACTAGTGAGGTACCTGGCTAGCTCAGTCGGTAGAGCATGAGACTCTTAATCTCAGGGTCGTGGGTTCGAGCCCCACGTTGGGTGTTTATTTTCTCTGCCGAAGCACCAACTCACTTCGCAAACAACCATCTGCTTGGAATTTCGAGCAGGCTTGCCACCCTGCATAGCTGGTGATACAGAAGGCTATGAATTTGTATTTTATCTCTGCCTGCACTCTGACCTGTCATCTCAATGACATCCCTATTACCGATGAATTGTACTCCTAAATGGATTGAATAAATTATCATTTTCCGGACAAGAAATAGACAGGCAGGGGCTTCAAGAAGAATACTTGCTCCTGGTGGGGCTTGAACTCATAACCTTCGCATCGAATTACTGTATACTGCTGTATAAGTACAACACGCTAACAGATTGCACCACAGGATCCATCAACAACACTCACTGATCACCATATTTTGCAGAAACTGGGATGTACGATATTCGAACCAAGTCAAAATCACTAGTGAGGTACCTGGCTAGCTCAGTCGGTAGAGCATGAGACTCTTAATCTCAGGGTCGTGGGTTCGAGCCCCACGTTGGGTGTTTATTTTCTCTGCCGAAGCACCAACTCACTTCGCAAACAACCATCTGCTTGGAATTTCGAGCAGGCTTGCCACCCTGCATAGCTGGTGATACAGAAGGCTATGAATTTGTATTTTATCTCTGCCTGCACTCTGACCTGTCATCTCAATGACATCCCTATTACCGATGAATTGTACTCCTAAATGGATTGAATAAATTATCATTTTCCGGACAAGAAATAGACAGGCAGGGGCTTCAAGAAGAATACTTGCTCCTGGTGGGGCTTGAACTCATAACCTTCGCATCGAATTACTGTATACTGCTGTATAAGTACAACACGCTAACAGATTGCACCACAGGATCCATCAACAACACTCACTGATCACCATATTTTGCAGAAACTGGGATGTACGATATTCGAACCAAGTCAAAATCACTAGTGAGGTACCTGGCTAGCTCAGTCGGTAGAGCATGAGACTCTTAATCTCAGGGTCGTGGGTTCGAGCCCCACGTTGGGTGTTTATTTTCTCTGCCGAAGCACCAACTCACTTCGCAAACAACCATCTGCTTGGAATTTCGAGCAGGCTTGCCACCCTGCATAGCTGGTGATACAGAAGGCTATGAATTTGTATTTTATCTCTGCCTGCACTCTGACCTGTCATCTCAATGACATCCCTATTACCGATGAATTGTACTCCTAAATGGATTGAATAAATTATCATTTTCCGGACAAGAAATAGACAGGCAGGGGCTTCAAGAAGAATACTTGCTCCTGGTGGGGCTTGAACTCATAACCTTCGCATCGAATTACTGTATACTGCTGTATAAGTACAACACGCTAACAGATTGCACCACAGGATCCATCAACAACACTCACTGATCACCATATTTTGCAGAAACTGGGATGTACGATATTCGAACCAAGTCAAAATCACTAGTGAGGTACCTGGCTAGCTCAGTCGGTAGAGCATGAGACTCTTAATCTCAGGGTCGTGGGTTCGAGCCCCACGTTGGGTGTTTATTTTCTCTGCCGAAGCACCAACTCACTTCGCAAACAACCATCTGCTTGGAATTTCGAGCAGGCTTGCCACCCTGCATAGCTGGTGATACAGAAGGCTATGAATTTGTATTTTATCTCTGCCTGCACTCTGACCTGTCATCTCAATGACATCCCTATTACCGATGAATTGTACTCCTAAATGGATTGAATAAATTATCATTTTCCGGACAAGAAATAGACAGGCAGGGGCTTCAAGAAGAATACTTGCTCCTGGTGGGGCTTGAACTCATAACCTTCGCATCGAATTACTGTATACTGCTGTATAAGTACAACACGCTAACAGATTGCACCACAGGATCCATCAACAACACTCACTGATCACCATATTTTGCAGAAACTGGGATGTACGATATTCGAACCAAGTCAAAATCACTAGTGAGGTACCTGGCTAGCTCAGTCGGTAGAGCATGAGACTCTTAATCTCAGGGTCGTGGGTTCGAGCCCCACGTTGGGTGTTTATTTTCTCTGCCGAAGCACCAACTCACTTCGCAAACAACCATCTGCTTGGAATTTCGAGCAGGCTTGCCACCCTGCATAGCTGGTGATACAGAAGGCTATGAATTTGTATTTTATCTCTGCCTGCACTCTGACCTGTCATCTCAATGACATCCCTATTACCGATGAATTGTACTCCTAAATGGATTGAATAAATTATCATTTTCCGGACAAGAAATAGACAGGCAGGGGCTTCAAGAAGAATACTTGCTCCTGGTGGGGCTTGAACTCATAACCTTCGCATCGAATTACTGTATACTGCTGTATAAGTACAACACGCTAACAGATTGCACCACAGGATCCATCAACAACACTCACTGATCACCATATTTTGCAGAAACTGGGATGTACGATATTCGAACCAAGTCAAAATCACTAGTGAGGTACCTGGCTAGCTCAGTCGGTAGAGCATGAGACTCTTAATCTCAGGGTCGTGGGTTCGAGCCCCACGTTGGGTGTTTATTTTCTCTGCCGAAGCACCAACTCACTTCGCAAACAACCATCTGCTTGGAATTTCGAGCAGGCTTGCCACCCTGCATAGCTGGTGATACAGAAGGCTATGAATTTGTATTTTATCTCTGCCTGCACTCTGACCTGTCATCTCAATGACATCCCTATTACCGATGAATTGTACTCCTAAATGGATTGAATAAATTATCATTTTCCGGACAAGAAATAGACAGGCAGGGGCTTCAAGAAGAATACTTGCTCCTGGTGGGGCTTGAACTCATAACCTTCGCATCGAATTACTGTATACTGCTGTATAAGTACAACACGCTAACAGATTGCACCACAGGATCCATCAACAACACTCACTGATCACCATATTTTGCAGAAACTGGGATGTACGATATTCGAACCAAGTCAAAATCACTAGTGAGGTACCTGGCTAGCTCAGTCGGTAGAGCATGAGACTCTTAATCTCAGGGTCGTGGGTTCGAGCCCCACGTTGGGTGTTTATTTTCTCTGCCGAAGCACCAACTCACTTCGCAAACAACCATCTGCTTGGAATTTCGAGCAGGCTTGCCACCCTGCATAGCTGGTGATACAGAAGGCTATGAATTTGTATTTTATCTCTGCCTGCACTCTGACCTGTCATCTCAATGACATCCCTATTACCGATGAATTGTACTCCTAAATGGATTGAATAAATTATCATTTTCCGGACAAGAAATAGACAGGCAGGGGCTTCAAGAAGAATACTTGCTCCTGGTGGGGCTTGAACTCATAACCTTCGCATCGAATTACTGTATACTGCTGTATAAGTACAACACGCTAACAGATTGCACCACAGGATCCATCAACAACACTCACTGATCACCATATTTTGCAGAAACTGGGATGTACGATATTCGAACCAAGTCAAAATCACTAGTGAGGTACCTGGCTAGCTCAGTCGGTAGAGCATGAGACTCTTAATCTCAGGGTCGTGGGTTCGAGCCCCACGTTGGGTGTTTATTTTCTCTGCCGAAGCACCAACTCACTTCGCAAACAACCATCTGCTTGGAATTTCGAGCAGGCTTGCCACCCTGCATAGCTGGTGATACAGAAGGCTATGAATTTGTATTTTATCTCTGCCTGCACTCTGACCTGTCATCTCAATGACATCCCTATTACCGATGAATTGTACTCCTAAATGGATTGAATAAATTATCATTTTCCGGACAAGAAATAGACAGGCAGGGGCTTCAAGAAGAATACTTGCTCCTGGTGGGGCTTGAACTCATAACCTTCGCATCGAATTACTGTATACTGCTGTATAAGTACAACACGCTAACAGATTGCACCACAGGATCCATCAACAACACTCACTGATCACCATATTTTGCAGAAACTGGGATGTACGATATTCGAACCAAGTCAAAATCACTAGTGAGGTACCTGGCTAGCTCAGTCGGTAGAGCATGAGACTCTTAATCTCAGGGTCGTGGGTTCGAGCCCCACGTTGGGTGTTTATTTTCTCTGCCGAAGCACCAACTCACTTCGCAAACAACCATCTGCTTGGAATTTCGAGCAGGCTTGCCACCCTGCATAGCTGGTGATACAGAAGGCTATGAATTTGTATTTTATCTCTGCCTGCACTCTGACCTGTCATCTCAATGACATCCCTATTACCGATGAATTGTACTCCTAAATGGATTGAATAAATTATCATTTTCCGGACAAGAAATAGACAGGCAGGGGCTTCAAGAAGAATACTTGCTCCTGGTGGGGCTTGAACTCATAACCTTCGCATCGAATTACTGTATACTGCTGTATAAGTACAACACGCTAACAGATTGCACCACAGGATCCATCAACAACACTCACTGATCACCATATTTTGCAGAAACTGGGATGTACGATATTCGAACCAAGTCAAAATCACTAGTGAGGTACCTGGCTAGCTCAGTCGGTAGAGCATGAGACTCTTAATCTCAGGGTCGTGGGTTCGAGCCCCACGTTGGGTGTTTATTTTCTCTGCCGAAGCACCAACTCACTTCGCAAACAACCATCTGCTTGGAATTTCGAGCAGGCTTGCCACCCTGCATAGCTGGTGATACAGAAGGCTATGAATTTGTATTTTATCTCTGCCTGCACTCTGACCTGTCATCTCAATGACATCCCTATTACCGATGAATTGTACTCCTAAATGGATTGAATAAATTATCATTTTCCGGACAAGAAATAGACAGGCAGGGGCTTCAAGAAGAATACTTGCTCCTGGTGGGGCTTGAACTCATAACCTTCGCATCGAATTACTGTATACTGCTGTATAAGTACAACACGCTAACAGATTGCACCACAGGATCCATCAACAACACTCACTGATCACCATATTTTGCAGAAACTGGGATGTACGATATTCGAACCAAGTCAAAATCACTAGTGAGGTACCTGGCTAGCTCAGTCGGTAGAGCATGAGACTCTTAATCTCAGGGTCGTGGGTTCGAGCCCCACGTTGGGTGTTTATTTTCTCTGCCGAAGCACCAACTCACTTCGCAAACAACCATCTGCTTGGAATTTCGAGCAGGCTTGCCACCCTGCATAGCTGGTGATACAGAAGGCTATGAATTTGTATTTTATCTCTGCCTGCACTCTGACCTGTCATCTCAATGACATCCCTATTACCGATGAATTGTACTCCTAAATGGATTGAATAAATTATCATTTTCCGGACAAGAAATAGACAGGCAGGGGCTTCAAGAAGAATACTTGCTCCTGGTGGGGCTTGAACTCATAACCTTCGCATCGAATTACTGTATACTGCTGTATAAGTACAACACGCTAACAGATTGCACCACAGGATCCATCAACAACACTCACTGATCACCATATTTTGCAGAAACTGGGATGTACGATATTCGAACCAAGTCAAAATCACTAGTGAGGTACCTGGCTAGCTCAGTCGGTAGAGCATGAGACTCTTAATCTCAGGGTCGTGGGTTCGAGCCCCACGTTGGGTGTTTATTTTCTCTGCCGAAGCACCAACTCACTTCGCAAACAACCATCTGCTTGGAATTTCGAGCAGGCTTGCCACCCTGCATAGCTGGTGATACAGAAGGCTATGAATTTGTATTTTATCTCTGCCTGCACTCTGACCTGTCATCTCAATGACATCCCTATTACCGATGAATTGTACTCCTAAATGGATTGAATAAATTATCATTTTCCGGACAAGAAATAGACAGGCAGGGGCTTCAAGAAGAATACTTGCTCCTGGTGGGGCTTGAACTCATAACCTTCGCATCGAATTACTGTATACTGCTGTATAAGTACAACACGCTAACAGATTGCACCACAGGATCCATCAACAACACTCACTGATCACCATATTTTGCAGAAACTGGGATGTACGATATTCGAACCAAGTCAAAATCACTAGTGAGGTACCTGGCTAGCTCAGTCGGTAGAGCATGAGACTCTTAATCTCAGGGTCGTGGGTTCGAGCCCCACGTTGGGTGTTTTTTTCTCTGCCGAAGCACCAACTCACTTCGCAAACAACCATCTGCTTGGAATTTCGAGCAGGCTTGCCACCCTGCATAGCTGGTGATACAGAAGGCTATGAATTTGTATTTTATCTCTGCCTGCACTCTGACCTGTCATCTCAATGACATCCCTATTACCGATGAATTGTACTCCTAAATGGATTGAATAAATTATCATTTTCCGGACAAGAAATAGACAGGCAGGGGCTTCAAGAAGAATACTTGCTCCTGGT
>NW_027040315.1:31485-43985 GCF_034236695.1 Oncorhynchus nerka | reverse complement strand
CAAGAAATAGACAGGCAGGGGCTTCAAGAAGAATACTTGCTCCTGGTGGGGCTTGAACTCATAACCTTCGCATCGAATTACTGTATACTGCTGTATAAGTACAACACGCTAACAGATTGCACCACAGGATCCATCAACAACACTCACTGATCACCATATTTTGCAGAAACTGGGATGTACGATATTCGAACCAAGTCAAAATCACTAGTGAGGTACCTGGCTAGCTCAGTCGGTAGAGCATGAGACTCTTAATCTCAGGGTCGTGGGTTCGAGCCCCACGTTGGGTGTTTATTTCTCTGCCGAAGCACCAACTCACTTCGCAAACAACCATCTGCTTGGAATTTCGAGCAGGCTTGCCACCCTGCATAGCTGGTGATACAGAAGGCTATGAATTTGTATTCTATCTCTGCCTGCACTCTGACCTGTCATCTCAATGACATACCTATTACCGATGAATTGTACTCCTAAATGGATTGAATAAATTAGCATTTTCCGGACAAGAAATAGACAGGCAGGGGCTTCAAGAAGAATACTTGCTCCTGGTGGGGCTTGAACTCATAACCTTCGCATCGAATTACTGTATACTGCTGTATAAGTACAACACGCTAACAGATTGCACCACAGGATCCATCAACAACACTCACTGATCACCATATTTTGCAGAAACTGAGATGTACGATATTCGAACCAAGTCAAAATCACTAGTGAGGTACCTGGCTAGCTCAGTCGGTAGAGCATGAGACTCTTAATCCCAGGATCGTGGGTTCGAGCCCCACGTTAGGTGATTATTTTCTCTCCCGAAGCACCAACTCACTTCGCAAACAACCATCTGCTTGGAATTTCGAGCAGGCTTGCCACCCTGCATAGCTGTTGATACAGAAGGCTATGAATTTGTATTTTATCTCTGCCTGCACTCTGACCTGTCATCTCAATGACATCTGTAAGGAATTGCTATTTCGTATGCAGGTGACTAACTTACTGCTAATTACATGGCTACAACTCACAGTAAAGCCTGTGGGGTCCCCTACAGGATAGCTCCCACATTACACACATAATCTCCTTTGTAACCGAACACTGTGTGCCCGAAGAAGATTCTACGATGACGGACAGACAACTGAGCCAATGGCGGAAGACTACAGACTACAACCAGCTGAACCAATCCGAAGATCCGATCTTCCTAGAGTCAACCTACTTCCTGTGACGTATATAAGGGCTGTGCTGACTGTTTACGCTCTCTCTGCCTGCCGTTCCACACGAACTAACGGAAGAGCCGTAATTACGCTGTACTACATATTTTCACTCTGAATAAACTGTTTACTTGTCATAAAATTTACCACTTAGTCTGAATCGATCCTTGACCGGCTCACCCATCTACATATCCAATTGCTAACAGAAATGGTACGCAGAGGATGGTTAACTAACGGTCCAGTCGAAGCGAGCAGATTGGGTGTGAGAGAGGGGGTGAGCGCGTGGAGAGGAAGATTCGAGAAGGACGGGTGATTTGATTTTCGGGGGGTGGACAACAATTCTACTCAACTCGGGAAACTGATCTAAAGGTGCACCATAAATAAGGTAAGCAAAACCTGTTAAATCAAACTTTGCATATTGTCGTATAGTCTGCCTAAATTTCGATCAGTATTTCCGAGTAAGTATGAATTCTTGTGTAAATTTATAATTTGCTGACGAGTCGAAAGAACAGTGTAGTGAACATATCTAGTAACGACCCGGCGACGGCCGGTGTGATATGAATCACTGATGAGATATCAGTCACAGTCTGATAGCTTTCAATTGATGAGAGATCACTTAAAGGCCTAGATAATTCCGATAGGGTCGAACATATATAAATTCAGTTTCGATAGGGTGGGACATGTGTATCGGATATGTGTATCAATTTTGATAGGGGTAAGTTTCGATAGGGGTCGGGAATAGAGATCAGTCAGAAACCTAACGCCGAGGGAGAAATTGCAATTTTGTCCCGTGAACCGGTAGAGGCTAGTCTGAGAAATTCACTGATAAGAGTCGGGAATAGAGATCAGTCAGGGGATAGTTAGCTACTATTCATTGAACCTAACGCCGAGGGGAATTTTGTCCCGTGAACCGGTAGAGGCTAGTCTGAGAAATTCACTGATAAGAGTCGGGAATAGAGATCAGTCAGGGGATAGTTAGCTACTATTCATTGAACCTAACGCCGAGGGGAATTTTGTCCCGTGAACCGGTAGAGGCTAGTCTGAGAAATTCACTGATAAGAGTCGGGAATAGAGAACAGTCAGGGGATAGTTAACTACTATTCATTAAACCTAACGCCGAGGGGAGAAATTGCAATTTTGTCCCGGGAACCGGTCGAGGCTAGACTGATAAGAGATTCGATTTAATAAGAGGTCAGAGATATAACCAGTATTTGTATGTTTTGTCTATTTGTAACTGTTAATATGTACCTATGACTTCTGTGTTCTGACAGTTGTTATAGAATTGTATTAATTGGCCTGTACTGAGTTATTTTAATAGGAATGAGTGAATTGTGATTGACCAATATGTTAAATTCCTTCGGGACCCTGTTTGTTCTGAAATCTGCATAGAAAACTGTCCTAATTATATATATATTGGGTTGTGTATAGAGGTGAGGGAAAGCAGAGGCTGTGTTTTAACATGTAAAGTACACGATTATGAATGTTGGAAATTCTATGTGAATTTCGTATGAATGACTGTAGTATTGAGAAAACATATTAACCAGAGTTTGCGTTCCATGATTTTGAGACCGGGGAAATTAAATTGAGAGAAACGTTTGTCGCGGAGTAAACCGCTAGGTGGGGATACGTAACTGGGCTATTATGCACACGTGCTGATAGACAAGGCTACCTTAGTAGTCGAATGGCCGTGCAAACTTGATTGACAGCCGCCGGGCTAAAACACAGATTTTCGCTTTTTTCATTCCTGTTGATATTGCCTAAAGAGATAATTGCTATAGAATTGCTCAAATTTAAATGTATAATCAGGAACAAAATGACTGATGTATAATTGAAATAATATCTGAATATAATATTTAAATATTGAGACTAAATAGTCGAATAGATCCCTTGGTTGTGCGCTCCACAAATGCTATACCGACCCATGCGTTTTTCTCGAACTAAAACATACAAAGGAGAAGCTCAGAGATAAGACAGAGCACGTGTCTCTTCGAGTACATCGTGGGTATTAATCAACGTCGGGCGAAGTATATGCTAACTATATTCAGATAGAAGGAGAGAATTCCGATTAAAACTACGATTAAATTCCGATTGAATTAAATATAATTACGATTAAAGCAAATTCACAATGGCGACCCCCAATACTCCAAAGCTGAGGTTTAATGAGTTCCTAGAACAAAAAATAGAATATAGATCAGGGGGAAAGGAGCAATGGAAGCACATGAAGAAAGTTTGGGATTAAAGCTAAAATGGACACAAGAAGGTTATTTAGGAGGGGAACCGCCATCCGCAGTTCAGCTGAAAACAATGGAATGTGGGTGAAGAGAGAAAGAGGTAGAAAAGAACAAAAAATCACGTATTTAAGAAAGAAGGGTCAGATACGAAGGGAGCGAGATTAATGAGAATCCTAATTGAGGGAAAACTTTGGGCGTTTAAATTAGTGCTATTTTCTGTTGTTCAGATACAGGAGTAACAAATACAGATAACTGTAAATTGGGTCTATTTGCGGAGAATCTCAGGTCCATAGCATTGGTGGTTCAGTGGGAGAAATCTCACCTGCCACGTGGGAGGCCAGGGTTCGGTTCCCAGCTGAGGTGTGAAGAATAGTTATATATGTCTGAGTTTTTGGTTGTAATTAAACTAATTGTTTTGCAGAGAAAGTTATAGTCACTAGTATTGGTATAAGATATAAACTGAACGTTTTAAATTTAACATTTAAGCATTAACATTTAAGTCATTTAGCAGACGCTCTTATCCAGAGCGACTTACAAATTGGTGCATTCACCTTATGACATCCAGTGGAGCAGCCACTTTACAATAGTGCATCTAAATCTTTTAAGGGGGGTGAGAAGGATTACTTTATCCTATCCTAGGTATTCCTTAAAGAGGTGGGGTTTCAGGTGTCTCCGGAAGGTGGTGATTGACTCCGCTGTCCTGGCGTCGTGAGGGAGTTTGTTCCACCATTGGGGGCCAGAGCAGCTTAACAGTTTTGACTGGGCTGAGCGGGAACTGTACTTCCTCAGTGGTAGGGAGGTGAGCAGGCCAGAGGTGGATGAACGCAGTGCCCTTGTTTGGGTGTAGGGCCTGATCAGAGCCTGGAGGTACTGAGGTGCCGTTCCCCTCACAGCTCCGTAGGCAAGCACCATGGTCTTGTAGCGGAGAGGGCCTAGAACAGAGCCCTGGGGGACACCAGTGGTGAGAGCACGTGGTGAGGAGACGGATTCTCGCCACGCCACCTGGTAGGAGCGACCTGTCAGGTAGGACGCAATCCAAGCGTGGGCCGCGCCGGAGATGCCCAACTCGGAGAGGGTGGAGAGGAGGATCTGATGGTTCACAGTATCGAAGGCAGCCGATAGGTCTAGAAGGATGAGAGCAGAGGAGAGAGAGTTAGCTTTAGCAGTGCGGAGCGCCTCCGTGATACAGAGAAGAGCAGTCTCAGTTGAATGACTAGTCTTGAAAGCTGACTGATTTGGATCAAGAAGGTCATTCTCAGAGAGATAGCGGGAGAGCTGGCCAAGGACGGCACGTTCAAGGGTTTTGGAGAGAAAAGAAAGAAGGGATACTGGTCTGTAGTTGTTGACATCGGAGGGATCGAGTGTAGGTTTTTTCAGAAGGGGTGCAACTCTCGCTCTCTTGAAGACGGAAGGGACGTAGCCAGCGGTCAGGGATGAGTTGATGAGCGAGGTGAGGTAAGGGACAAGGTCTCCGGAAATGGTCTGGAGAAGAGAGGAGGGGATAGGGTCAAGCGGGCAGGTTGTTGGGCGGCCGGCCGTCACAAGACGCGAGATTTCATCTGAGAGAGAGGGAGAAAGAGGTCAGAGCACAGGGTAGGGCAGTGTGAGCAGAACCAGTGGTGTCGTTTGACTTAGCAAACGAGGATCGGATGTCGTCGACCTTCTTTTCAAAATGGTTGACGAAGTCATCTGCAGAGAGGGAGGGGGAGGGGGATTCAGGAGGGAGGAGAAGGTGGCAAAGAGCTTCCTAGGGTTAGAGGCAGATGCTTGGAATTTAGAGTGGTAGAAAGTGGCTTTAGCAGCAGCGACAGAAGAGGAAAATGTAGAGAGGAGGGAGTGAAAGGATGCCAGGTCCGCAGGGAGCGAGTTTTCCTCCATTTCCGCTCGGCTGCCCGGAGCCCTGTTCTGTGAGCTCGCAATGAGTCGTCGAGCCACGGAGCGGGAGGGGAGGACCGAGCCGGCCTGGAGGATAGGGGACATAGAGAGTCAAAGGATGCAGAAAGGGAGGAGAGGAGGGTTGAGGAGGCAGAATCAGGAGATAGGTTGGAGAAGGTTTGAGCAGAGGGAAGAGATGATAGGATGGAAGAGGAGAGAGTAGCGGGGGAGAGAGCGAAGGTTGGGACGGCGCGATACCATCCGAGTAGGGGCAGTGTGGGAAGTGTTGGATGAGAGCGAGAGGGAAAAGGATACAAGGTAGTGGTCGGAGACTTGGAGGAGTTGCAATGAGGTTAGTGGAAGAACAGCATCTAGTAAAGATGAGGTCGAGCGTATTGCCTGCCTTGTGAGTAGGGGGAAGGTGAGAGGGAGAGGTCAAAGAGGAGAGGAGTGGAAAGAAGGAGGCAGAGAGGAATGAGTCAAAGGTAGACGTGGGGAGGTTAAAGTCGCCCAGAACTGTGAGAGGTGAGCCGTCCTCAGGAAAGGAGCTTATCAAGGCATCAAGCTCATTGATGAACTCTCCGAGGGAACCTGGAGGGCGATAAATGATAAGGATGTTAAGCTTGAAAGGGCTGGTAACTGTGACAGCATGGAATTCAAAGGAGGCGATAGACAGATGGGTAAGGGAGAAAGAGAGAATGACCACTTGGGAGAGATGGGATTCCGGTGCCACCACCCGCTGACCAGAAGCTCTCGGGTGTGCGAGAACACGTGGGCGGACGAGAGAAGCAGTAGGAGTAGCAGTGTTATCTGTGGTGATCCATGTTTCCGTCAGTGCCAAGAAGTCGAGGACTGGAGGGAGGCATAGGCTGAGATGAACTCTGCCTTGTTGGCCGCAGATCGGCAGTTCCAGAGGCTACCGGAGACCTGGAACTCCACGTGGGTCGTGCACGCTGGGACCACCAGATTAGGGTGGCCGCGGCCACCCGGTGTGGAGCGTTTGTATGGTCTGTGCAGAGAGGAGAGAACAGGGATAGACAGACACATAGTTGACAGGCTACAGAAGAGGCTACGCTAATGCAAAGGAGATTGGAATGACAAGTGGACTACACGTCTCGAATGTTCAGAAAGTTGAGCTTACGTAGCAAGAATCTTATTGACTAAAATGATTAAAAATTATACAGTACTGCTGAAGTAGGCTAGCTGGCAGTGGCTGCGTTGTTGACTTTTGTAGGCTAGCTGGCAGTGGCTGCGTTGTTGATTGGGGCTAGCTGGCTAGCTTGCAGTGTTGATTACGTTACGTTGCGTTAAAAGAACGACAATAGCTGGCTAGGTAACCTAGAAAATCGCTCTAGACGACACAATTATCTTTGATACAGAGACGGCTATGTAGCTAGCTATGTAGCTAGCTACGATCAAACAAATCAAACCGTTGTACTGTAATGAAATGAAATGAAAATGTGATACTACCTGTGGAGCGAGGCGGAATGCGACCGGGTTGTTGAGTCTAATCGGTAGACGTTGGCTAGCTGTTGGCTAGCTAGCAGTGTCTCAAAACGTTAAGGACGACAAATAGCTGGCTGCGTTGTTGATTCAGGGGCTAGCTGGCTAGCTAGCTAGCAGTGTTGATTACGTTACGTTGCGTTAAAAGAACGACAATAGCTGGCTAGGTAACCTAGAAAATCGCTCTAGACTACACAATTATCTACACAATTATCCTTGATACAGAGACGGCTATGTAGCTAGCTATGTAGACGGTGGGCGTTAGCTAGCTGGCTAGCTGCTGGGCAGATACGTTAGGACGACGAAATACGATAATTACGCAATTATCTTTGATACAAAGACGGCTATGTAGCTAGCTAAGAAGAAATTGCTAAGATTAGACAAATCAAACCGTTGTACTATAATGAAATGTAATGAAATGTAATGAAAAGTTATACTACCTGCAGACCGAAGTGCAGACCGAAGTGCGGATGCGACTGCTCGCTCCAACCTCTAGGATGTGGATAGTTTGTTTGGGTCTAATTGATAGACTAATTCATTCAACTCAATATAAGAACGGAGATTTTGATGCAAGGCGATGTCTGTTCACTAAATGATTTGTTGGGAATGATACATTGGGAAAAGAGTCGTAATTAAAATGCTAATTCAAAGACGAGACAGTAACTTAAATCAAATTAATTCTGAATAATAACGGGGGAACAATTACGATAGATTTGTGTCAATCGTAATGTTTTTATAAGATTAGCGAATTGAGAGATGTTGATTGATGTTGTAAACTCTAATTCAGGATTCAACAGATGTGATAAATTAGGTTTGGTTTATCGAACCCGAAATACTGTTGTTGCAGACAGCCAACCATTATTTACAATGAGTTGAAAATCATTGCGAAATGAGTCAAGATTGAGCGCTTGTTGATGACATCACTCGCGAGGTTTCCGTCGCCACGGAAATGATGTCTTGACTGAGGGTAACGGAGAAAATGGTTAGTGTCTTTTAGAAGGAAATGCGTGCATTAATGTTGAGTCACTTTTCAGAAGTTGATAAACATTTCGAAATACATTTTTAAAAGGAGTATGTAAATCGTCAGGAAAGATGCTAAAAACTAGCAGCTGATTCGCTGGGTGGGTATCATTGATTTGTGGCGTTTATTTGGACTGTAATTAGGCCATGAGAAAGATAGATTGAATGTCTGAATCATAAAACATCGTGATAATGGATTCTGATGGTTATTGATTCTTGGTTTGATCGTTTAAATAACACCAGTGAATTTGAGCACTGTTTCCATTATGTGGAACGGTGTCAGGGTATTAATGGTGAAAAGCAACCTCTATGGTAAAACATAATTGTACATGTTTCGGTAAACTAGCTAGGTTGAATTTGATTATTTGAGCATTTCCCTTGATACGTAGACATACGTAACAGGGGCAAGTTGTTTTTCCTTGAGGAACATGCAGATGGTGTTTTGTTTTATTGAGATGTAAATGTGAGTTGAAGGAGCCAAGGGAAAATACGTTATTTTTATTAAATATCAGGGATTATAATCTTGGGGAGAATGAGGCCATAAACGACCAAATTGGAAAGGCCTGGACGTTTTGATTAATCATTAAGGTTTGCAAATATATACACATAAAACATTTGTTAGGACTATTTGTTTTGGTGCAAAGGTATTTTAAAGAGGCACGCTCAAATATGGAACTTTATGAGTTTTTATTTTATGAGTTTTAAATTACACAAGTGAATTTAGATTTTAAGGATAAAGGGTTCTTTAATATGTCTAATGTAGTATAGAACTTGACTATAAATGGGTGGGTTGACTTATTGACCTTATCATGGCTGTCTTCTAAGGTCTGATCAGCCTTAGGGGAGAGTCATTGGTATAATGAATGTGGTCATATTGAGTTACTAGTTTTAAGGTAAATTCATTATAAAGGAGTTTAGGTTAGGAGGTTAGAATTATTGTTTGAACTGCAAATGAGAAAGTGGTTCAGGATTCTGTTTTACAACATTAGCTGTGAAGTTTTTGAATGGGCTATTAATGATTTGGTATAACAGAGAAAAAAGAATCCTATTTATCATTGAGAATAAATAGGGGAAGATAAGATACATTGAGGTTGGGATAGGAGATATATTAAGCCAACAGGGCAGGGAATTACGTAGAAAAATAAGCTTCAGTTCTTAGGGGTGATAAATTACTGTAGATAAGGAATTCTGCACTATGCAACATATATTAAATTCATGTTATTGTCAGATAGAATACTGAGGGTCCCTGAAGGAAGGATTTTGATATGATAAGCATTTGTTTTGAATTTTTTTTGACTATTAGGAGTTTTTTTTAAATAGTATTAAATTTAACAGGTATATAGGACATCTGTGATGATTTAGGATTATTGTTAGGTTGATTAAGGAAATGTAAGGACTTTAGAGATTGACACTCATAGACATGTTTTTTCTAAAATCTATGATTTTAGATAAAGTCAAACAGTTAGAAGCTTAGTGGTATTTGAGAGATATGAGAGAAAAGGTTTAAATTGGTAAATATATATTTAAGAAAATATATAAGTAGCGCAGATAGTTCTTAAGTAGATAAGAAACTTGACAGGGAATTGGTACTGGATTGACGCCCAAGGGAGAATTGGACATGTGGAAAACTAAAAGGGGGCTCCTTCATGATGATGTCAGACATAAAGATAATATACTAATCTTACCTAAGTCATTATTTAGAGTAGGTAAGGTTGATACCTGGGCAGAGCCAGGTATCAAAAGGGGGATGGGTAAATTGTGGTCTAGGATAGGATGGGGCATATTGGATAAGAAACTAATAATTTAACAAATGTAGCTAACAAATGGGCATAGAAGTTAAAGATATAATCAAATAAAACATATGAGAAATTGTTTGTTAACCAAGCCTATGTCCAGGATTTTATGCATTACAGGTGAACTACAGGTGAAGTCACTCAATCCAGTCCCAGAGGCTTGGGGACCATAGAAGACCCCTGGTGAAAGCTAGCTGAAAGAGCTACCCAGATTCATATCGCACGGCGGGAGGGTAAGACACTTTTTCACTGTCGGACAATAAACAGAGTTCGGGAGAAGAACTGGAATTAACAGAATTCCGGGGGCCATCTCTCGAATGAAGTAACCCTCCCTGTCCTGTCACGCCTGTTTTTGTTCATAGAAGTGAGGATGTGTCTGGCTCTGGCTAAGTGGTGTGTATTTTGTTCCAAAATAAGCATAAGAGATCCCTAGATCTGGGTAGACAGGAAGTTAGAGTAGAGATTACATGATAACCGACAATGGACAGTTCTAGGATTGGAGAAGAGGGTATCCTTATAGCATAGGGGATCCCACAAAGGTGGATAGGTTTTCCATGATATGGGGAAACCTGGGAGCAATGTTGAACTTTGTAAAGGTGATGAAATCCTACTAACCATCGAAACTATTAAGCTCTCTGATGCAGGCACTCACACCCTCGGACTACAAAGGACGAGGACAGACATGATAGGTGTGTTTTCTATTAAGGTACTGCCAAGACCAGAGGTAACCGGACACACTCCTCTACCACCACTGTGTTAAAAATACCATTCAGGTAATTAATGTTAGAGACTATTCGGCTATTGATCAATTAGGAACTGAGACTGGTTTTGATGGTAGGGACAATTTGTGGCTGTCTTATATGAGGTACACAGCTAAAACCCTGAGAAGAAAGGACTGCATTATTTGTAGTCATACTAGACCTGTTCTGGCTACACACCCATTTGCTGTAGGAGAAGGAATGGGGTGGTTGTGTATTCTGAGAAGTTTTTACCAGGTTAAGCCCAATTCAACCCTCTGTTCCTCTTTGAGCCTTGTGTTTCCTGCAGTACCTCCTCATCGGGCCTCTTGGGGTGTTGAGGCATATGGGGGCAATTATGAGTGCATCACGGGTACAGGTAATGGCATTGATTATGGGAGATTGCCTGAAGCTGATTGCAGTAGTAACATAACCATTAATTCCACTTGGCCAGTTACAGGCCTAAACCAAACTAGTGGTCTGGCTGATGTGTGGTGGATGTGTGGAGCCAAAAGAGTGCTGAGACCCATTCTTAGAGGAGAATGGCAAGGTACGTGTGGTCTGACCAGTTTGATAATTCCACTGACCATTGTTGATGTTGCTGCTGAACAGCTGTTGTGTTCTGTATCCAGGGGACCTGAAAACATTCCATCCCATGGGAGACATAGATGTAGTGCTCCATGGACAGAGGATGTAGTCGACATACACACTAACCTGTTGGGTGTGCCAGTGGGGATTCCTCATGAGTTTCAGGCCTTGGGTAGGAATGATGGACTCTGGCACTTACTACCTACTATGGGTCTAGCCATAGTGGATGCTAGACAGACTGCATGGATTAATTATATCTACTATAATCAACAGCGTTTTGTGAATTACTCCCGTGATGCACTCACTGGTATGTCTGAACAGCTTGAGGCCACATTTGGGGTTTCCAGACAGAATAGACTTGCCTTGGATATGCTTCTTGCCAGTCTGCAAGGGGGGACGTCTGCAAGATGTTCGGTAAACAATGTTGCGCGTATATTCCTAATAATACCAGTCCAGATGGTGGTATATCTAAGGCAGGCTTGGTGCACAACTGCTAAGATGAGGTCCACGGGGGGGTGGAGGAGTCTGTTCTCTTGGCCTGGTTTGGTAAGTACACTGGTATGATGGTTACTGGATTTCTGACCCTAATTGTTGTATTATTTGTTACTGATGTGATGTGCTGCTTGCATCATACCGTGTTTTAAGAAGTCTGTTACAGATGTGGTGAAGGCTTCAGGCATGATGCCTTTGCTTGATGCTCCAGTTGGAGATGCCGATACTGAAGCATGCTTTCAGGGGAGGAGGATGGATGACATGGTATGCTGTAGGATGACACAGTATGGTTCTCCCTGTTTGGAGTCCCTGGGTGGCAAGGAGCCCACCTGGTACAGGATAGGAGTAGCTGAGAGGACCAGATGGTTTCTAATAATTCTTTACTCTGTTTTCCATGACCAAAGTTTTATCCTACATCTTACATGTCAATAACAATAAAGTTTTATCCTGTTTTGATAAGTGACACCCTTGTGGGTGACAAAAGGGGAAACAAAAGCATACAACAAAAGCATATATCACTTGTTATTAGTAATAAACTTTTATTATTTTCATGAAATGCTATGACTGCTGAAATAAAAGGATAATGAGTGACACCTAGCGGGTGTCAAAAGGGGGGACCTAAATTTCACACTATTTTCTTTTGTTCTGTTTTTGAATGAGCTGTTCTCTTTTGACATGAAGGTAGTTTAAACTTTGTAACTGTTATATGATTCATTGCTGAATTTTTGTTCACACCCTTGGGGTTATTTTACATTATAGCCATTAACATATATATGATTGAATATTATCTGCTGTTGCCTTGTGTGGATGTATGTATGTGTTATGTAAATCGATGCGAAGGTTATGAGTTCAAGCCCCACCAGGAGCAAGTATTCTTCTTGAAGCCCCTGCCTGTCTATTTCTTGTCCGGAAAATGATAATTTATTCAATCCATTTAGGAGTACAATTCATCGGTAATAGGGATGTCATTTCATCGGTAATAGGATGTCATTGAGATGACAGGTCAGAGTGCAGGCAGAGATAAAATACAAAATTCATAGCCTTCTGTATCACCAGCTATGCAGGGTGGCAAGC
>NW_027040315.1:0-30985 GCF_034236695.1 Oncorhynchus nerka | reverse complement strand
AGTTCAAGCCCCACCAGGAGCAAGTATTCTTCTTGAAGCCCCTGCCTGTCTATTTCTTGTCCGGAAAATGATAATTTATTCAATCCATTTAGGAGTACAATTCATCGGTAATAGGATGTCATTGAGATGACAGGTCAGAGTGCAGGCAGAGATAAAATACAAATTCATAGCCTTCTGTATCACCAGCTATGCAGGGTGGCAAGCCTGCTCGAAATTCCAAGCAGATGGTTGTTTGCGAAGTGAGTTGGTGCTTCGGCAGAGAAAATAAACACCCAACGTGGGGCTCGAACCCACGACCCTGAGATTAAGAGTCTCATGCTCTACCGACTGAGCTAGCCAGGTACCTCACTAGTGATTTTGACTTGGTTCGAATATCGTACATCCCAGTTTCTGCAAAATATGGTGATCAGTGAGTGTTGTTGATGGATCCTGTGGTGCAATCTGTTAGCGTGTTGTACTTATACAGCAGTATACAGTAATTCGATGCGAAGGTTATGAGTTCAAGCCCCACCAGGAGCAAGTATTCTTCTTGAAGCCCCTGCCTGTCTATTTCTTGTCCGGAAAATGATAATTTATTCAATCCATTTAGGAGTACAATTCATCGGTAATAGGGATGTCATTGAGATGACAGGTCAGAGTGCAGGCAGAGATAGAATACAAATTCATAGCCTTCTGTATCACCAGCTATGCAGGGTGGCAAGCCTGCTCGAAATTCCAAGCAGATGGTTGTTTGCGAAGTGAGTTGGTGCTTCGGCAGAGAAAATAAACACCCAACGTGGGGCTCGAACCCACGACCCTGAGATTAAGAGTCTCATGCTCTACCGACTGAGCTAGCCAGGTACCTCACTAGTGATTTTGACTTGGTTCGAATATCGTACATCCCAGTTTCTGCAAAATATGGTGATCAGTGAGTGTTGTTGATGGATCCTGTGGTGCAATCTGTTAGCGTGTTGTACTTATACAGCAGTATACAGTAATTCGATGCGAAGGTTATGAGTTCAAGCCCCACCAGGAGCAAGTATTCTTCTTGAAGCCCCTGCCTGTCTATTTCTTGTCCGGAAAATGATAATTTATTCAATCCATTTAGGAGTACAATTCATCGGTAATAGGGATGTCATTGAGATGACAGGTCAGAGTGCAGGCAGAGATAAAATACAAATTCATAGCCTTCTGTATCACCAGCTATGCAGGGTGGCAAGCCTGCTCGAAATTCCAAGCAGATGGTTGTTTGCGAAGTGAGTTGGTGCTTCGGCAGAGAAAATAAACACCCAACGTGGGGCTCGAACCCACGACCCTGAGATTAAGAGTCTCATGCTCTACCGACTGAGCTAGCCAGGTACCTCACTAGTGATTTTGACTTGGTTCGAATATCGTACATCCCAGTTTCTGCAAAATATGGTGATCAGTGAGTGTTGTTGATGGATCCTGTGGTGCAATCTGTTAGCGTGTTGTACTTATACAGCAGTATACAGTAATTCGATGCGAAGGTTATGAGTTCAAGCCCCACCAGGAGCAAGTATTCTTCTTGAAGCCCCTGCCTGTCTATTTCTTGTCCGGAAAATGATAATTTATTCAATCCATTTAGGAGTACAATTCATCGGTAATAGGGATGTCATTGAGATGACAGGTCAGAGTGCAGGCAGAGATAGAATACAAATTCATAGCCTTCTGTATCACCAGCTATGCAGGGTGGCAAGCCTGCTCGAAATTCCAAGCAGATGGTTGTTTGCGAAGTGAGTTGGTGCTTCGGCAGAGAAAATAAACACCCAACGTGGGGCTCGAACCCACGACCCTGAGATTAAGAGTCTCATGCTCTACCGACTGAGCTAGCCAGGTACCTCACTAGTGATTTTGACTTGGTTCGAATATCGTACATCCCAGTTTCTGCAAAATATGGTGATCAGTGAGTGTTGTTGATGGATCCTGTGGTGCAATCTGTTAGCGTGTTGTACTTATACAGCAGTATACAGTAATTCGATGCGAAGGTTATGAGTTCAAGCCCCACCAGGAGCAAGTATTCTTCTTGAAGCCCCTGCCTGTCTATTTCTTGTCCGGAAAATGATAATTTATTCAATCCATTTAGGAGTACAATTCATCGGTAATAGGGATGTCATTGAGATGACAGGTCAGAGTGCAGGCAGAGATAAAATACAAATTCATAGCCTGCTCGAAATTCCAAGCAGATGGTTGTTTGCGAAGTGAGTTGGTGCTTCGGCAGAGAAAATAAACACCCAACGTGGGGCTCGAACCCACGACCCTGAGATTAAGAGTCTCATGCTCTACCGACTGAGCTAGCCAGGTACCTCACTAGTGATTTTGACTTGGTTCGAATATCGTACATCCCAGTTTCTGCAAAATATGGTGATCAGTGAGTGTTGTTGATGGATCCTGTGGTGCAATCTGTTAGCGTGTTGTACTTATACAGCAGTATACAGTAATTCGATGCGAAGGTTATGAGTTCAAGCCCCACCAGGAGCAAGTATTCTTCTTGAAGCCCCTGCCTGTCTATTTCTTGTCCGGAAAATGATAATTTATTCAATCCATTTAGGAGTACAATTCATCGGTAATAGGGATGTCATTGAGATGACAGGTCAGAGTGCAGGCAGAGATAAAATACAAATTCATAGCCTTCTGTATCACCAGCTATGCAGGGTGGCAAGCCTGCTCGAAATTCCAAGCAGATGGTTGTTTGCGAAGTGAGTTGGTGCTTCGGCAGAGAAAATAAACACCCAACGTGGGGCTCGAACCCACGACCCTGAGATTAAGAGTCTCATGCTCTACCGACTGAGCTAGCCAGGTACCTCACTAGTGATTTTGACTTGGTTCGAATATCGTACATCCCAGTTTCTGCAAAATATGGTGATCAGTGAGTGTTGTTGATGGATCCTGTGGTGCAATCTGTTAGCGTGTTGTACTTATACAGCAGTATACAGTAATTCGATGCGAAGGTTATGAGTTCAAGCCCCACCAGGAGCAAGTATTCTTCTTGAAGCCCCTGCCTGTCTATTTCTTGTCCGGAAAATGATAATTTATTCAATCCATTTAGGAGTACAATTCATCGGTAATAGGGATGTCATTGAGATGACAGGTCAGAGTGCAGGCAGAGATAAAATACAAATTCATAGCCTTCTGTATCACCAGCTATGCAGGGTGGCAAGCCTGCTCGAAATTCCAAGCAGATGGTTGTTTGCGAAGTGAGTTGGTGCTTCGGCAGAGAAAATAAACACCCAACGTGGGGCTCGAACCCACGACCCTGAGATTAAGAGTCTCATGCTCTACCGACTGAGCTAGCCAGGTACCTCACTAGTGATTTTGACTTGGTTCGAATATCGTACATCCCAGTTTCTGCAAAATATGGTGATCAGTGAGTGTTGTTGATGGATCCTGTGGTGCAATCTGTTAGCGTGTTGTACTTATACAGCAGTATACAGTAATTCGATGCGAAGGTTATGAGTTCAAGCCCCACCAGGAGCAAGTATTCTTCTTGAAGCCCCTGCCTGTCTATTTCTTGTCCGGAAAATGATAATTTATTCAATCCATTTAGGAGTACAATTCATCGGTAATAGGGATGTCATTGAGATGACAGGTCAGAGTGCAGGCAGAGATAAAATACAAATTCATAGCCTTCTGTATCACCAGCTATGCAGGGTGGCAAGCCTGCTCGAAATTCCAAGCAGATGGTTGTTTGCGAAGTGAGTTGGTGCTTCGGCAGAGAAAATAAACACCCAACGTGGGGCTCGAACCCACGACCCTGAGATTAAGAGTCTCATGCTCTACCGACTGAGCTAGCCAGGTACCTCACTAGTGATTTTGACTTGGTTCGAATATCGTACATCCCAGTTTCTGCAAAATATGGTGATCAGTGAGTGTTGTTGATGGATCCTGTGGTGCAATCTGTTAGCGTGTTGTACTTATACAGCAGTATACAGTAATTCGATGCGAAGGTTATGAGTTCAAGCCCCACCAGGAGCAAGTATTCTTCTTGAAGCCCCTGCCTGTCTATTTCTTGTCCGGAAAATGATAATTTATTCAATCCATTTAGGAGTACAATTCATCGGTAATAGGGATGTCATTGAGATGACAGGTCAGAGTGCAGGCAGAGATAAAATACAAATTCATAGCCTTCTGTATCACCAGCTATGCAGGGTGGCAAGCCTGCTCGAAATTCCAAGCAGATGGTTGTTTGCGAAGTGAGTTGGTGCTTCGGCAGAGAAAATAAACACCCAACGTGGGGCTCGAACCCACGACCCTGAGATTAAGAGTCTCATGCTCTACCGACTGAGCTAGCCAGGTACCTCACTAGTGATTTTGACTTGGTTCGAATATCGTACATCCCAGTTTCTGCAAAATATGGTGATCAGTGAGTGTTGTTGATGGATCCTGTGGTGCAATCTGTTAGCGTGTTGTACTTATACAGCAGTATACAGTAATTCGATGCGAAGGTTATGAGTTCAAGCCCCACCAGGAGCAAGTATTCTTCTTGAAGCCCCTGCCTGTCTATTTCTTGTCCGGAAAATGATAATTTATTCAATCCATTTAGGAGTACAATTCATCGGTAATAGGGATGTCATTGAGATGACAGGTCAGAGTGCAGGCAGAGATAAAATACAAATTCATAGCCTTCTGTATCACCAGCTATGCAGGGTGGCAAGCCTGCTCGAAATTCCAAGCAGATGGTTGTTTGCGAAGTGAGTTGGTGCTTCGGCAGAGAAAATAAACACCCAACGTGGGGCTCGAACCCACGACCCTGAGATTAAGAGTCTCATGCTCTACCGACTGAGCTAGCCAGGTACCTCACTAGTGATTTTGACTTGGTTCGAATATCGTACATCCCAGTTTCTGCAAAATATGGTGATCAGTGAGTGTTGTTGATGGATCCTGTGGTGCAATCTGTTAGCGTGTTGTACTTATACAGCAGTATACAGTAATTCGATGCGAAGGTTATGAGTTCAAGCCCCACCAGGAGCAAGTATTCTTCTTGAAGCCCCTGCCTGTCTATTTCTTGTCCGGAAAATGATAATTTATTCAATCCATTTAGGAGTACAATTCATCGGTAATAGGGATGTCATTGAGATGACAGGTCAGAGTGCAGGCAGAGATAAAATACAAATTCATAGCCTTCTGTATCACCAGCTATGCAGGGTGGCAAGCCTGCTCGAAATTCCAAGCAGATGGTTGTTTGCGAAGTGAGTTGGTGCTTCGGCAGAGAAAATAAACACCCAACGTGGGGCTCGAACCCACGACCCTGAGATTAAGAGTCTCATGCTCTACCGACTGAGCTAGCCAGGTACCTCACTAGTGATTTTGACTTGGTTCGAATATCGTACATCCCAGTTTCTGCAAAATATGGTGATCAGTGAGTGTTGTTGATGGATCCTGTGGTGCAATCTGTTAGCGTGTTGTACTTATACAGCAGTATACAGTAATTCGATGCGAAGGTTATGAGTTCAAGCCCCACCAGGAGCAAGTATTCTTCTTGAAGCCCCTGCCTGTCTATTTCTTGTCCGGAAAATGATAATTTATTCAATCCATTTAGGAGTACAATTCATCGGTAATAGGGATGTCATTGAGATGACAGGTCAGAGTGCAGGCAGAGATAAAATACAAATTCATAGCCTTCTGTATCACCAGCTATGCAGGGTGGCAAGCCTGCTCGAAATTCCAAGCAGATGGTTGTTTGCGAAGTGAGTTGGTGCTTCGGCAGAGAAAATAAACACCCAACGTGGGGCTCGAACCCACGACCCTGAGATTAAGAGTCTCATGCTCTACCGACTGAGCTAGCCAGGTACCTCACTAGTGATTTTGACTTGGTTCGAATATCGTACATCCCAGTTTCTGCAAAATATGGTGATCAGTGAGTGTTGTTGATGGATCCTGTGGTGCAATCTGTTAGCGTGTTGTACTTATACAGCAGTATACAGTAATTCGATGCGAAGGTTATGAGTTCAAGCCCCACCAGGAGCAAGTATTCTTCTTGAAGCCCCTGCCTGTCTATTTCTTGTCCGGAAAATGATAATTTATTCAATCCATTTAGGAGTACAATTCATCGGTAATAGGGATGTCATTGAGATGACAGGTCAGAGTGCAGGCAGAGATAAAATACAAATTCATAGCCTTCTGTATCACCAGCTATGCAGGGTGGCAAGCCTGCTCGAAATTCCAAGCAGATGGTTGTTTGCGAAGTGAGTTGGTGCTTCGGCAGAGAAAATAAACACCCAACGTGGGGCTCGAACCCACGACCCTGAGATTAAGAGTCTCATGCTCTACCGACTGAGCTAGCCAGGTACCTCACTAGTGATTTTGACTTGGTTCGAATATCGTACATCCCAGTTTCTGCAAAATATGGTGATCAGTGAGTGTTGTTGATGGATCCTGTGGTGCAATCTGTTAGCGTGTTGTACTTATACAGCAGTATACAGTAATTCGATGCGAAGGTTATGAGTTCAAGCCCCACCAGGAGCAAGTATTCTTCTTGAAGCCCCTGCCTGTCTATTTCTTGTCCGGAAAATGATAATTTATTCAATCCATTTAGGAGTACAATTCATCGGTAATAGGGATGTCATTGAGATGACAGGTCAGAGTGCAGGCAGAGATAAAATACAAATTCATAGCCTTCTGTATCACCAGCTATGCAGGGTGGCAAGCCTGCTCGAAATTCCAAGCAGATGGTTGTTTGCGAAGTGAGTTGGTGCTTCGGCAGAGAAAATAAACACCCAACGTGGGGCTCGAACCCACGACCCTGAGATTAAGAGTCTCATGCTCTACCGACTGAGCTAGCCAGGTACCTCACTAGTGATTTTGACTTGGTTCGAATATCGTACATCCCAGTTTCTGCAAAATATGGTGATCAGTGAGTGTTGTTGATGGATCCTGTGGTGCAATCTGTTAGCGTGTTGTACTTATACAGCAGTATACAGTAATTCGATGCGAAGGTTATGAGTTCAAGCCCCACCAGGAGCAAGTATTCTTCTTGAAGCCCCTGCCTGTCTATTTCTTGTCCGGAAAATGATAATTTATTCAATCCATTTAGGAGTACAATTCATCGGTAATAGGGATGTCATTGAGATGACAGGTCAGAGTGCAGGCAGAGATAAAATACAAATTCATAGCCTTCTGTATCACCAGCTATGCAGGGTGGCAAGCCTGCTCGAAATTCCAAGCAGATGGTTGTTTGCGAAGTGAGTTGGTGCTTCGGCAGAGAAAATAAACACCCAACGTGGGGCTCGAACCCACGACCCTGAGATTAAGAGTCTCATGCTCTACCGACTGAGCTAGCCAGGTACCTCACTAGTGATTTTGACTTGGTTCGAATATCGTACATCCCAGTTTCTGCAAAATATGGTGATCAGTGAGTGTTGTTGATGGATCCTGTGGTGCAATCTGTTAGCGTGTTGTACTTATACAGCAGTATACAGTAATTCGATGCGAAGGTTATGAGTTCAAGCCCCACCAGGAGCAAGTATTCTTCTTGAAGCCCCTGCCTGTCTATTTCTTGTCCGGAAAATGATAATTTATTCAATCCATTTAGGAGTACAATTCATCGGTAATAGGGATGTCATTGAGATGACAGGTCAGAGTGCAGGCAGAGATAAAATACAAATTCATAGCCTTCTGTATCACCAGCTATGCAGGGTGGCAAGCCTGCTCGAAATTCCAAGCAGATGGTTGTTTGCGAAGTGAGTTGGTGCTTCGGCAGAGAAAATAAACACCCAACGTGGGGCTCGAACCCACGACCCTGAGATTAAGAGTCTCATGCTCTACCGACTGAGCTAGCCAGGTACCTCACTAGTGATTTTGACTTGGTTCGAATATCGTACATCCCAGTTTCTGCAAAATATGGTGATCAGTGAGTGTTGTTGATGGATCCTGTGGTGCAATCTGTTAGCGTGTTGTACTTATACAGCAGTATACAGTAATTCGATGCGAAGGTTATGAGTTCAAGCCCCACCAGGAGCAAGTATTCTTCTTGAAGCCCCTGCCTGTCTATTTCTTGTCCGGAAAATGATAATTTATTCAATCCATTTAGGAGTACAATTCATCGGTAATAGGGATGTCATTGAGATGACAGGTCAGAGTGCAGGCAGAGATAAAATACAAATTCATAGCCTTCTGTATCACCAGCTATGCAGGGTGGCAAGCCTGCTCGAAATTCCAAGCAGATGGTTGTTTGCGAAGTGAGTTGGTGCTTCGGCAGAGAAAATAAACACCCAACGTGGGGCTCGAACCCACGACCCTGAGATTAAGAGTCTCATGCTCTACCGACTGAGCTAGCCAGGTACCTCACTAGTGATTTTGACTTGGTTCGAATATCGTACATCCCAGTTTCTGCAAAATATGGTGATCAGTGAGTGTTGTTGATGGATCCTGTGGTGCAATCTGTTAGCGTGTTGTACTTATACAGCAGTATACAGTAATTCGATGCGAAGGTTATGAGTTCAAGCCCCACCAGGAGCAAGTATTCTTCTTGAAGCCCCTGCCTGTCTATTTCTTGTCCGGAAAATGATAATTTATTCAATCCATTTAGGAGTACAATTCATCGGTAATAGGGATGTCATTGAGATGACAGGTCAGAGTGCAGGCAGAGATAAAATACAAATTCATAGCCTGCTCGAAATTCCAAGCAGATGGTTGTTTGCGAAGTGAGTTGGTGCTTCGGCAGAGAAAATAAACACCCAACGTGGGGCTCGAACCCACGACCCTGAGATTAAGAGTCTCATGCTCTACCGACTGAGCTAGCCAGGTACCTCACTAGTGATTTTGACTTGGTTCGAATATCGTACATCCCAGTTTCTGCAAAATATGGTGATCAGTGAGTGTTGTTGATGGATCCTGTGGTGCAATCTGTTAGCGTGTTGTACTTATACAGCAGTATACAGTAATTCGATGCGAAGGTTATGAGTTCAAGCCCCACCAGGAGCAAGTATTCTTCTTGAAGCCCCTGCCTGTCTATTTCTTGTCCGGAAAATGATAATTTATTCAATCCATTTAGGAGTACAATTCATCGGTAATAGGGATGTCATTGAGATGACAGGTCAGAGTGCAGGCAGAGATAAAATACAAATTCATAGCCTTCTGTATCACCAGCTATGCAGGGTGGCAAGCCTGCTCGAAATTCCAAGCAGATGGTTGTTTGCGAAGTGAGTTGGTGCTTCGGCAGAGAAAATAAACACCCAACGTGGGGCTCGAACCCACGACCCTGAGATTAAGAGTCTCATGCTCTACCGACTGAGCTAGCCAGGTACCTCACTAGTGATTTTGACTTGGTTCGAATATCGTACATCCCAGTTTCTGCAAAATATGGTGATCAGTGAGTGTTGTTGATGGATCCTGTGGTGCAATCTGTTAGCGTGTTGTACTTATACAGCAGTATACAGTAATTCGATGCGAAGGTTATGAGTTCAAGCCCCACCAGGAGCAAGTATTCTTCTTGAAGCCCCTGCCTGTCTATTTCTTGTCCGGAAAATTATAATTTATTCAATCCATTTAGGAGTACAATTCATCGGTAATAGGGATGTCATTGAGATGACAGGTCAGAGTGCAGGCAGAGATAAAATACAAATTCATAGCCTTCTGTATCACCAGCTATGCAGGGTGGTAAAAGCCTGCTCGAAATTCCAATCAGATGGTTGTTTACGAAGTGAGTTGGTGCTTCGGCAGAGAAAATAAACACCCAGCGTGGTGCTCGAACCCACGTCCCTGAGATTAAGAGTCTCATGCTCTACCGACTGAGCTAGCCAGGTACCTCACTAGTGATTTTGACTTGTTTCGAATATCGTACATCCCAGTTTCTGCAAAATATGGTGATCAGTGAGTGTTGTTGATGGATCCTGTGATGCAATCTGTTAGCGTGTTGTACTTATACAGCAGTATACAGTAATTCGATGCGAAGGTTATGAGTTCAAGCCCCACCAGGAGCAAGTATTCTTCTTGAAGCCCCTGCCTGTCTATTTCTTGTCCGGAAAATGATAATTTATTCAATCCATTTAGGAGTACAATTCATCGGTAATAGGGATGTCATTGAGATGACAGGTCAGAGTGCAGGCAGAGATAAAATACAAATTCATAGCCTTCTGTATCACCAGCTATGCAGGGTGGCAAGCCTGCTCGAAATTCCAAGCAGATGGTTGTTTGCGAAGTGAGTTGGTGCTTCGGCAGAGAAAATAAACACCCAACGTGGGGCTCGAACCCACGACCCTGAGATTAAGAGTCTCATGCTCTACCGACTGAGCTAGCCAGGTACCTCACTAGTGATTTTGACTTGGTTCGAATATCGTACATCCCAGTTTCTGCAAAATATGGTGATCAGTGAGTGTTGTTGATGGATCCTGTGGTGCAATCTGTTAGCGTGTTGTACTTATACAGCAGTATACAGTAATTCGATGCGAAGGTTATGAGTTCAAGCCCCACCAGGAGCAAGTATTCTTCTTGAAGCCCCTGCCTGTCTATTTCTTGTCCGGAAAATGATAATTTATTCAATCCATTTAGGAGTACAATTCATCGGTAATAGGGATGTCATTGAGATGACAGGTCAGAGTGCAGGCAGAGATAAAATACAAATTCATAGCCTTCTGTATCACCAGCTATGCAGGGTGGCAAGCCTGCTCGAAATTCCAAGCAGATGGTTGTTTGCGAAGTGAGTTGGTGCTTCGGCAGAGAAAATAAACACCCAACGTGGGGCTCGAACCCACGACCCTGAGATTAAGAGTCTCATGCTCTACCGACTGAGCTAGCCAGGTACCTCACTAGTGATTTTGACTTGGTTCGAATATCGTACATCCCAGTTTCTGCAAAATATGGTG
Organism: Oncorhynchus nerka; assembly: GCF_034236695.1. Lineage (NCBI taxonomy): Eukaryota > Metazoa > Chordata > Actinopteri > Salmoniformes > Salmonidae > Oncorhynchus > Oncorhynchus nerka. The sequence continues at coordinate 20,186 of NW_027040315.1, read as the reverse complement.
ATCAGTGAGTGTTGTTGATGGATCCTGTGGTGCAATCTGTTAGCGTGTTGTACTTATACAGCAGTATACAGTAATTCGATGCGAAGGTTATGAGTTCAAGCCCCACCAGGAGCAAGTATTCTTCTTGAAGCCCCTGCCTGTCTATTTCTTGTCCGGAAAATGATAATTTATTCAATCCATTTAGGAGTACAATTCATCGGTAATAGGGATGTCATTGAGATGACAGGTCAGAGTGCAGGCAGAGATAAAATACAAATTCATAGCCTTCTGTATCACCAGCTATGCAGGGTGGCAAGCCCTCGAAATTCCAAGCAGATGGTTGTTTGCGAAGTGAGTTGGTGCTTCGGCAGAGAAAATAAACACCCAACGTGGGGCTCGAACCCACGACCCTGAGATTAAGAGTCTCATGCTCTACCGACTGAGCTAGCCAGGTACCTCACTAGTGATTTTGACTTGGTTCGAATATCGTACATCCCAGTTTCTGCAAAATATGGTGATCAGTGAGTGTTGTTGATGGATCCTGTGGTGCAATCTGTTAGCGTGTTGTACTTATACAGCAGTATACAGTAATTCGATGCGAAGGTTATGAGTTCAAGCCCCACCAGGAGCAAGTATTCTTCTTGAAGCCCCTGCCTGTCTATTTCTTGTCCGGAAAATGATAATTTATTCAATCCATTTAGGAGTACAATTCATCGGTAATAGGGATGTCATTGAGATGACAGGTCAGAGTGCAGGCAGAGATAAAATACAAATTCATAGCCTTCTGTATCACCAGCTATGCAGGGTGGCAAGCCTGCTCGAAATTCCAAGCAGATGGTTGTTTGCGAAGTGAGTTGGTGCTTCGGCAGAGAAAATAAACACCCAACGTGGGGCTCGAACCCACGACCCTGAGATTAAGAGTCTCATGCTCTACCGACTGAGCTAGCCAGGTACCTCACTAGTGATTTTGACTTGGTTCGAATATCGTACATCCCAGTTTCTGCAAAATATGGTGATCAGTGAGTGTTGTTGATGGATCCTGTGGTGCAATCTGTTAGCGTGTTGTACTTATACAGCAGTATACAGTAATTCGATGCGAAGGTTATGAGTTCAAGCCCCACCAGGAGCAAGTATTCTTCTTGAAGCCCCTGCCTGTCTATTTCTTGTCCGGAAAATGATAATTTATTCAATCCATTTAGGAGTACAATTCATCGGTAATAGGGATGTCATTGAGATGACAGGTCAGAGTGCAGGCAGAGATAAAATACAAATTCATAGCCTTCTGTATCACCAGCTATGCAGGGTGGCAAGCCTGCTCGAAATTCCAAGCAGATGGTTGTTTGCGAAGTGAGTTGGTGCTTCGGCAGAGAAAATAAACACCCAACGTGGGGCTCGAACCCACGACCCTGAGATTAAGAGTCTCATGCTCTACCGACTGAGCTAGCCAGGTACCTCACTAGTGATTTTGACTTGGTTCGAATATCGTACATCCCAGTTTCTGCAAAATATGGTGATCAGTGAGTGTTGTTGATGGATCCTGTGGTGCAATCTGTTAGCGTGTTGTACTTATACAGCAGTATACAGTAATTCGATGCGAAGGTTATGAGTTCAAGCCCCACCAGGAGCAAGTATTCTTCTTGAAGCCCCTGCCTGTCTATTTCTTGTCCGGAAAATGATAATTTATTCAATCCATTTAGGAGTACAATTCATCGGTAATAGGGATGTCATTGAGATGACAGGTCAGAGTGCAGGCAGAGATAAAATACAAATTCATAGCCTTCTGTATCACCAGCTATGCAGGGTGGCAAGCCTGCTCGAAATTCCAAGCAGATGGTTGTTTGCGAAGTGAGTTGGTGCTTCGGCAGAGAAAATAAACACCCAACGTGGGGCTCGAACCCACGACCCTGAGATTAAGAGTCTCATGCTCTACCGACTGAGCTAGCCAGGTACCTCACTAGTGATTTTGACTTGGTTCGAATATCGTACATCCCAGTTTCTGCAAAATATGGTGATCAGTGAGTGTTGTTGATGGATCCTGTGGTGCAATCTGTTAGCGTGTTGTACTTATACAGCAGTATACAGTAATTCGATGCGAAGGTTATGAGTTCAAGCCCCACCAGGAGCAAGTATTCTTCTTGAAGCCCCTGCCTGTCTATTTCTTGTCCGGAAAATGATAATTTATTCAATCCATTTAGGAGTACAATTCATCGGTAATAGGGATGTCATTGAGATGACAGGTCAGAGTGCAGGCAGAGATAAAATACAAATTCATAGCCTTCTGTATCACCAGCTATGCAGGGTGGCAAGCCTGCTCGAAATTCCAAGCAGATGGTTGTTTGCGAAGTGAGTTGGTGCTTCGGCAGAGAAAATAAACACCCAACGTGGGGCTCGAACCCACGACCCTGAGATTAAGAGTCTCATGCTCTACCGACTGAGCTAGCCAGGTACCTCACTAGTGATTTTGACTTGGTTCGAATATCGTACATCCCAGTTTCTGCAAAATATGGTGATCAGTGAGTGTTGTTGATGGATCCTGTGGTGCAATCTGTTAGCGTGTTGTACTTATACAGCAGTATACAGTAATTCGATGCGAAGGTTATGAGTTCAAGCCCCACCAGGAGCAAGTATTCTTCTTGAAGCCCCTGCCTGTCTATTTCTTGTCCGGAAAATGATAATTTATTCAATCCATTTAGGAGTACAATTCATCGGTAATAGGGATGTCATTGAGATGACAGGTCAGAGTGCAGGCAGAGATAAAATACAAATTCATAGCCTTCTGTATCACCAGCTATGCAGGGTGGCAAGCCTGCTCGAAATTCCAAGCAGATGGTTGTTTGCGAAGTGAGTTGGTGCTTCGGCAGAGAAAATAAACACCCAACGTGGGGCTCGAACCCACGACCCTGAGATTAAGAGTCTCATGCTCTACCGACTGAGCTAGCCAGGTACCTCACTAGTGATTTTGACTTGGTTCGAATATCGTACATCCCAGTTTCTGCAAAATATGGTGATCAGTGAGTGTTGTTGATGGATCCTGTGGTGCAATCTGTTAGCGTGTTGTACTTATACAGCAGTATACAGTAATTCGATGCGAAGGTTATGAGTTCAAGCCCCACCAGGAGCAAGTATTCTTCTTGAAGCCCCTGCCTGTCTATTTCTTGTCCGGAAAATGATAATTTATTCAATCCATTTAGGAGTACAATTCATCGGTAATAGGGATGTCATTGAGATGACAGGTCAGAGTGCAGGCAGAGATAAAATACAAATTCATAGCCTTCTGTATCACCAGCTATGCAGGGTGGCAAGCCTGCTCGAAATTCCAAGCAGATGGTTGTTTGCGAAGTGAGTTGGTGCTTCGGCAGAGAAAATAAACACCCAACGTGGGGCTCGAACCCACGACCCTGAGATTAAGAGTCTCATGCTCTACCGACTGAGCTAGCCAGGTACCTCACTAGTGATTTTGACTTGGTTCGAATATCGTACATCCCAGTTTCTGCAAAATATGGTGATCAGTGAGTGTTGTTGATGGATCCTGTGGTGCAATCTGTTAGCGTGTTGTACTTATACAGCAGTATACAGTAATTCGATGCGAAGGTTATGAGTTCAAGCCCCACCAGGAGCAAGTATTCTTCTTGAAGCCCCTGCCTGTCTATTTCTTGTCCGGAAAATGATAATTTATTCAATCCATTTAGGAGTACAATTCATCGGTAATAGGGATGTCATTGAGATGACAGGTCAGAGTGCAGGCAGAGATAAAATACAAATTCATAGCCTTCTGTATCACCAGCTATGCAGGGTGGCAAGCCTGCTCGAAATTCCAAGCAGATGGTTGTTTGCGAAGTGAGTTGGTGCTTCGGCAGAGAAAATAAACACCCAACGTGGGGCTCGAACCCACGACCCTGAGATTAAGAGTCTCATGCTCTACCGACTGAGCTAGCCAGGTACCTCACTAGTGATTTTGACTTGGTTCGAATATCGTACATCCCAGTTTCTGCAAAATATGGTGATCAGTGAGTGTTGTTGATGGATCCTGTGGTGCAATCTGTTAGCGTGTTGTACTTATACAGCAGTATACAGTAATTCGATGCGAAGGTTATGAGTTCAAGCCCCACCAGGAGCAAGTATTCTTCTTGAAGCCCCTGCCTGTCTATTTCTTGTCCGGAAAATGATAATTTATTCAATCCATTTAGGAGTACAATTCATCGGTAATAGGGATGTCATTGAGATGACAGGTCAGAGTGCAGGCAGAGATAAAATACAAATTCATAGCCTTCTGTATCACCAGCTATGCAGGGTGGCAAGCCTGCTCGAAATTCCAAGCAGATGGTTGTTTGCGAAGTGAGTTGGTGCTTCGGCAGAGAAAATAAACACCCAACGTGGGGCTCGAACCCACGACCCTGAGATTAAGAGTCTCATGCTCTACCGACTGAGCTAGCCAGGTACCTCACTAGTGATTTTGACTTGGTTCGAATATCGTACATCCCAGTTTCTGCAAAATATGGTGATCAGTGAGTGTTGTTGATGGATCCTGTGGTGCAATCTGTTAGCGTGTTGTACTTATACAGCAGTATACAGTAATTCGATGCGAAGGTTATGAGTTCAAGCCCCACCAGGAGCAAGTATTCTTCTTGAAGCCCCTGCCTGTCTATTTCTTGTCCGGAAAATGATAATTTATTCAATCCATTTAGGAGTACAATTCATCGGTAATAGGGATGTCATTGAGATGACAGGTCAGAGTGCAGGCAGAGATAAAATACAAATTCATAGCCTTCTGTATCACCAGCTATGCAGGGTGGCAAGCCTGCTCGAAATTCCAAGCAGATGGTTGTTTGCGAAGTGAGTTGGTGCTTCGGCAGAGAAAATAAACACCCAACGTGGGGCTCGAACCCACGACCCTGAGATTAAGAGTCTCATGCTCTACCGACTGAGCTAGCCAGGTACCTCACTAGTGATTTTGACTTGGTTCGAATATCGTACATCCCAGTTTCTGCAAAATATGGTGATCAGTGAGTGTTGTTGATGGATCCTGTGGTGCAATCTGTTAGCGTGTTGTACTTATACAGCAGTATACAGTAATTCGATGCGAAGGTTATGAGTTCAAGCCCCACCAGGAGCAAGTATTCTTCTTGAAGCCCCTGCCTGTCTATTTCTTGTCCGGAAAATGATAATTTATTCAATCCATTTAGGAGTACAATTCATCGGTAATAGGGATGTCATTGAGATGACAGGTCAGAGTGCAGGCAGAGATAAAATACAAATTCATAGCCTTCTGTATCACCAGCTATGCAGGGTGGCAAGCCTGCTCGAAATTCCAAGCAGATGGTTGTTTGCGAAGTGAGTTGGTGCTTCGGCAGAGAAAATAAACACCCAACGTGGGGCTCGAACCCACGACCCTGAGATTAAGAGTCTCATGCTCTACCGACTGAGCTAGCCAGGTACCTCACTAGTGATTTTGACTTGGTTCGAATATCGTACATCCCAGTTTCTGCAAAATATGGTGATCAGTGAGTGTTGTTGATGGATCCTGTGGTGCAATCTGTTAGCGTGTTGTACTTATACAGCAGTATACAGTAATTCGATGCGAAGGTTATGAGTTCAAGCCCCACCAGGAGCAAGTATTCTTCTTGAAGCCCCTGCCTGTCTATTTCTTGTCCGGAAAATGATAATTTATTCAATCCATTTAGGAGTACAATTCATCGGTAATAGGGATGTCATTGAGATGACAGGTCAGAGTGCAGGCAGAGATAAAATACAAATTCATAGCCTTCTGTATCACCAGCTATGCAGGGTGGCAAGCCTGCTCGAAATTCCAAGCAGATGGTTGTTTGCGAAGTGAGTTGGTGCTTCGGCAGAGAAAATAAACACCCAACGTGGGGCTCGAACCCACGACCCTGAGATTAAGAGTCTCATGCTCTACCGACTGAGCTAGCCAGGTACCTCACTAGTGATTTTGACTTGGTTCGAATATCGTACATCCCAGTTTCTGCAAAATATGGTGATCAGTGAGTGTTGTTGATGGATCCTGTGGTGCAATCTGTTAGCGTGTTGTACTTATACAGCAGTATACAGTAATTCGATGCGAAGGTTATGAGTTCAAGCCCCACCAGGAGCAAGTATTCTTCTTGAAGCCCCTGCCTGTCTATTTCTTGTCCGGAAAATGATAATTTATTCAATCCATTTAGGAGTACAATTCATCGGTAATAGGGATGTCATTGAGATGACAGGTCAGAGTGCAGGCAGAGATAAAATACAAATTCATAGCCTTCTGTATCACCAGCTATGCAGGGTGGCAAGCCTGCTCGAAATTCCAAGCAGATGGTTGTTTGCGAAGTGAGTTGGTGCTTCGGCAGAGAAAATAAACACCCAACGTGGGGCTCGAACCCACGACCCTGAGATTAAGAGTCTCATGCTCTACCGACTGAGCTAGCCAGGTACCTCACTAGTGATTTTGACTTGGTTCGAATATCGTACATCCCAGTTTCTGCAAAATATGGTGATCAGTGAGTGTTGTTGATGGATCCTGTGGTGCAATCTGTTAGCGTGTTGTACTTATACAGCAGTATACAGTAATTCGATGCGAAGGTTATGAGTTCAAGCCCCACCAGGAGCAAGTATTCTTCTTGAAGCCCCTGCCTGTCTATTTCTTGTCCGGAAAATGATAATTTATTCAATCCATTTAGGAGTACAATTCATCGGTAATAGGGATGTCATTGAGATGACAGGTCAGAGTGCAGGCAGAGATAAAATACAAATTCATAGCCTTCTGTATCACCAGCTATGCAGGGTGGCAAGCCTGCTCGAAATTCCAAGCAGATGGTTGTTTGCGAAGTGAGTTGGTGCTTCGGCAGAGAAAATAAACACCCAACGTGGGGCTCGAACCCACGACCCTGAGATTAAGAGTCTCATGCTCTACCGACTGAGCTAGCCAGGTACCTCACTAGTGATTTTGACTTGGTTCGAATATCGTACATCCCAGTTTCTGCAAAATATGGTGATCAGTGAGTGTTGTTGATGGATCCTGTGGTGCAATCTGTTAGCGTGTTGTACTTATACAGCAGTATACAGTAATTCGATGCGAAGGTTATGAGTTCAAGCCCCACCAGGAGCAAGTATTCTTCTTGAAGCCCCTGCCTGTCTATTTCTTGTCCGGAAAATGATAATTTATTCAATCCATTTAGGAGTACAATTCATCGGTAATAGGGATGTCATTGAGATGACAGGTCAGAGTGCAGGCAGAGATAAAATACAAATTCATAGCCTTCTGTATCACCAGCTATGCAGGGTGGCAAGCCTGCTCGAAATTCCAAGCAGATGGTTGTTTTTCGAAGTGAGTTGGTGCTTCGGCAGAGAAAATAAACACCCAACGTGGGGCTCGAACCCACGACCCTGAGATTAAGAGTCTCATGCTCTACCGACTGAGCTAGCCAGGTACCTCACTAGTGATTTTGACTTGGTTCGAATATCGTACATCCCAGTTTCTGCAAAATATGGTGATCAGTGAGTGTTGTTGATGGATCCTGTGGTGCAATCTGTTAGCGTGTTGTACTTATACAGCAGTATACAGTAATTCGATGCGAAGGTTATGAGTTCAAGCCCCACCAGGAGCAAGTATTCTTCTTGAAGCCCCTGCCTGTCTATTTCTTGTCCGGAAAATGATAATTTATTCAATCCATTTAGGAGTACAATTCATCGGTAATAGGGATGTCATTGAGATGACAGGTCAGAGTGCAGGCAGAGATAAAATACAAATTCATAGCCTTCTGTATCACCAGCTATGCAGGGTGGCAAGCCTGCTCGAAATTCCAAGCAGATGGTTGTTTGCGAAGTGAGTTGGTGCTTCGGCAGAGAAAATAAACACCCAACGTGGGGCTCGAACCCACGACCCTGAGATTAAGAGTCTCATGCTCTACCGACTGAGCTAGCCAGGTACCTCACTAGTGATTTTGACTTGGTTCGAATATCGTACATCCCAGTTTCTGCAAAATATGGTGATCAGTGAGTGTTGTTGATGGATCCTGTGGTGCAATCTGTTAGCGTGTTGTACTTATACAGCAGTATACAGTAATTCGATGCGAAGGTTATGAGTTCAAGCCCCACCAGGAGCAAGTATTCTTCTTGAAGCCCCTGCCTGTCTATTTCTTGTCCGGAAAATGATAATTTATTCAATCCATTTAGGAGTACAATTCATCGGTAATAGGGATGTCATTGAGATGACAGGTCAGAGTGCAGGCAGAGATAAAATACAAATTCATAGCCTTCTGTATCACCAGCTATGCAGGGTGGCAAGCCTGCTCGAAATTCCAAGCAGATGGTTGTTTGCGAGTGAGTTGGTGCTTCGGCAGAGAAAATAAACACCCAACGTGGGGCTCGAACCCACGACCCTGAGATTAAGAGTCTCATGCTCTACCGACTGAGCTAGCCAGGTACCTCACTAGTGATTTTGACTTGGTTCGAATATCGTACATCCCAGTTTCTGCAAAATATGGTGATCAGTGAGTGTTGTTGATGGATCCTGTGGTGCAATCTGTTAGCGTGTTGTACTTATACAGCAGTATACAGTAATTCGATGCGAAGGTTATGAGTTCAAGCCCCACCAGGAGCAAGTATTCTTCTTGAAGCCCCTGCCTGTCTATTTCTTGTCCGGAAAATGATAATTTATTCAATCCATTTAGGAGTACAATTCATCGGTAATAGGGATGTCATTGAGATGACAGGTCAGAGTGCAGGCAGAGATAAAATACAAATTCATAGCCTTCTGTATCACCAGCTATGCAGGGTGGCAAGCCTGCTCGAAATTCCAAGCAGATGGTTGTTTGCGAAGTGAGTTGGTGCTTCGGCAGAGAAAATAAACACCCAACGTGGGGCTCGAACCCACGACCCTGAGATTAAGAGTCTCATGCTCTACCGACTGAGCTAGCCAGGTACCTCACTAGTGATTTTGACTTGGTTCGAATATCGTACATCCCAGTTTCTGCAAAATATGGTGATCAGTGAGTGTTGTTGATGGATCCTGTGGTGCAATCTGTTAGCGTGTTGTACTTATACAGCAGTATACAGTAATTCGATGCGAAGGTTATGAGTTCAAGCCCCACCAGGAGCAAGTATTCTTCTTGAAGCCCCTGCCTGTCTATTTCTTGTCCGGAAAATGATAATTTATTCAATCCATTTAGGAGTACAATTCATCGGTAATAGGGATGTCATTGAGATGACAGGTCAGAGTGCAGGCAGAGATAAAATACAAATTCATAGCCTTCTGTATCACCAGCTATGCAGGGTGGCAAGCCTGCTCGAAATTCCAAGCAGATGGTTGTTTGCGAAGTGAGTTGGTGCTTCGGCAGAGAAAATAAACACCCAACGTGGGGCTCGAACCCACGACCCTGAGATTAAGAGTCTCATGCTCTACCGACTGAGCTAGCCAGGTACCTCACTAGTGATTTTGACTTGGTTCGAATATCGTACATCCCAGTTTCTGCAAAATATGGTGATCAGTGAGTGTTGTTGATGGATCCTGTGGTGCAATCTGTTAGCGTGTTGTACTTATACAGCAGTATACAGTAATTCGATGCGAAGGTTATGAGTTCAAGCCCCACCAGGAGCAAGTATTCTTCTTGAAGCCCCTGCCTGTCTATTTCTTGTCCGGAAAATGATAATTTATTCAATCCATTTAGGAGTACAATTCATCGGTAATAGGGATGTCATTGAGATGACAGGTCAGAGTGCAGGCAGAGATAAAATACAAATTCATAGCCTTCTGTATCACCAGCTATGCAGGGTGGCAAGCCTGCTCGAAATTCCAAGCAGATGGTTGTTTGCGAAGTGAGTTGGTGCTTCGGCAGAGAAAATAAACACCCAACGTGGGGCTCGAACCCACGACCCTGAGATTAAGAGTCTCATGCTCTACCGACTGAGCTAGCCAGGTACCTCACTAGTGATTTTGACTTGGTTCGAATATCGTACATCCCAGTTTCTGCAAAATATGGTGATCAGTGAGTGTTGTTGATGGATCCTGTGGTGCAATCTGTTAGCGTGTTGTACTTATACAGCAGTATACAGTAATTCGATGCGAAGGTTATGAGTTCAAGCCCCACCAGGAGCAAGTATTCTTCTTGAAGCCCCTGCCTGTCTATTTCTTGTCCGGAAAATGATAATTTATTCAATCCATTTAGGAGTACAATTCATCGGTAATAGGGATGTCATTGAGATGACAGGTCAGAGTGCAGGCAGAGATAAAATACAAATTCATAGCCTTCTGTATCACCAGCTATGCAGGGTGGCAAGCCTGCTCGAAATTCCAAGCAGATGGTTGTTTGCGAAGTGAGTTGGTGCTTCGGCAGAGAAAATAAACACCCAACGTGGGGCTCGAACCCACGACCCTGAGATTAAGAGTCTCATGCTCTACCGACTGAGCTAGCCAGGTACCTCACTAGTGATTTTGACTTGGTTCGAATATCGTACATCCCAGTTTCTGCAAAATATGGTGATCAGTGAGTGTTGTTGATGGATCCTGTGGTGCAATCTGTTAGCGTGTTGTACTTATACAGCAGTATACAGTAATTCGATGCGAAGGTTATGAGTTCAAGCCCCACCAGGAGCAAGTATTCTTCTTGAAGCCCCTGCCTGTCTATTTCTTGTCCGGAAAATGATAATTTATTCAATCCATTTAGGAGTACAATTCATCGGTAATAGGGATGTCATTGAGATGACAGGTCAGAGTGCAGGCAGAGATAAAATACAAATTCATAGCCTTCTGTATCACCAGCTATGCAGGGTGGCAAGCCTGCTCGAAATTCCAAGCAGATGGTTGTTTGCGAAGTGAGTTGGTGCTTCGGCAGAGAAAATAAACACCCAACGTGGGGCTCGAACCCACGACCCTGAGATTAAGAGTCTCATGCTCTACCGACTGAGCTAGCCAGGTACCTCACTAGTGATTTTGACTTGGTTCGAATATCGTACATCCCAGTTTCTGCAAAATATGGTGATCAGTGAGTGTTGTTGATGGATCCTGTGGTGCAATCTGTTAGCGTGTTGTACTTATACAGCAGTATACAGTAATTCGATGCGAAGGTTATGAGTTCAAGCCCCACCAGGAGCAAGTATTCTTCTTGAAGCCCCTGCCTGTCTATTTCTTGTCCGGAAAATGATAATTTATTCAATCCATTTAGGAGTACAATTCATCGGTAATAGGGATGTCATTGAGATGACAGGTCAGAGTGCAGGCAGAGATAAAATACAAATTCATAGCCTTCTGTATCACCAGCTATGCAGGGTGGCAAGCCTGCTCGAAATTCCAAGCAGATGGTTGTTTGCGAAGTGAGTTGGTGCTTCGGCAGAGAAAATAAACACCCAACGTGGGGCTCGAACCCACGACCCTGAGATTAAGAGTCTCATGCTCTACCGACTGAGCTAGCCAGGTACCTCACTAGTGATTTTGACTTGGTTCGAATATCGTACATCCCAGTTTCTGCAAAATATGGTGATCAGTGAGTGTTGTTGATGGATCCTGTGGTGCAATCTGTTAGCGTGTTGTACTTATACAGCAGTATACAGTAATTCGATGCGAAGGTTATGAGTTCAAGCCCCACCAGGAGCAAGTATTCTTCTTGAAGCCCCTGCCTGTCTATTTCTTGTCCGGAAAATGATAATTTATTCAATCCATTTAGGAGTACAATTCATCGGTAATAGGGATGTCATTGAGATGACAGGTCAGAGTGCAGGCAGAGATAAAATACAAATTCATAGCCTTCTGTATCACCAGCTATGCAGGGTGGCAAGCCTGCTCGAAATTCCAAGCAGATGGTTGTTTGCGAAGTGAGTTGGTGCTCGGCAGAGAAAATAAACACCCAACGTGGGGCTCGAACCCACGACCCTGAGATTAAGAGTCTCATGCTCTACCGACTGAGCTAGCCAGGTACCTCACTAGTGATTTTGACTTGGTTCGAATATCGTACATCCCAGTTTCTGCAAAATATGGTGATCAGTGAGTGTTGTTGATGGATCCTGTGGTGCAATCTGTTAGCGTGTTGTACTTATACAGCAGTATACAGTAATTCGATGCGAAGGTTATGAGTTCAAGCCCCACCAGGAGCAAGTATTCTTCTTGAAGCCCCTGCCTGTCTATTTCTTGTCCGGAAAATGATAATTTATTCAATCCATTTAGGAGTACAATTCATCGGTAATAGGGATGTCATTGAGATGACAGGTCAGAGTGCAGGCAGAGATAAAATACAAATTCATAGCCTTCTGTATCACCAGCTATGCAGGGTGGCAAGCCTGCTCGAAATTCCAAGCAGATGGTTGTTTGCGAAGTGAGTTGGTGCTTCTGCAGAGAAAATAAACACCCAACGTGGGGCTCGAACCCACGACCCTGAGATTAAGAGTCTCATGCTCTACCGACTGAGCTAGCCAGGTACCTCACTAGTGATTTTGACTTGGTTCGAATATCGTACATCCCAGTTTCTGCAAAATATGGTGATCAGTGAGTGTTGTTGATGGATCCTGTGGTGCAATCTGTTAGCGTGTTGTACTTATACAGCAGTATACAGTAATTCGATGCGAAGGTTATGAGTTCAAGCCCCACCAGGAGCAAGTATTCTTCTTGAAGCCCCTGCCTGTCTATTTCTTGTCCGGAAAATGATAATTTATTCAATCCATTTAGGAGTACAATTCATCGGTAATAGGGATGTCATTGAGATGACAGGTCAGAGTGCAGGCAGAGATAAAATACAAATTCATAGCCTTCTGTATCACCAGCTATGCAGGGTGGCAAGCCTGCTCGAAATTCCAAGCAGATGGTTGTTTGCGAAGTGAGTTGGTGCTTCGGCAGAGAAAATAAACACCCAACGTGGGGCTCGAACCCACGACCCTGAGATTAAGAGTCTCATGCTCTACCGACTGAGCTAGCCAGGTACCTCACTAGTGATTTTGACTTGGTTCGAATATCGTACATCCCAGTTTCTGCAAAATATGGTGATCAGTGAGTGTTGTTGATGGATCCTGTGGTGCAATCTGTTAGCGTGTTGTACTTATACAGCAGTATACAGTAATTCGATGCGAAGGTTATGAGTTCAAGCCCCACCAGGAGCAAGTATTCTTCTTGAAGCCCCTGCCTGTCTATTTCTTGTCCGGAAAATGATAATTTATTCAATCCATTTAGGAGTACAATTCATCGGTAATAGGGATGTCATTGAGATGACAGGTCAGAGTGCAGGCAGAGATAGAATACAAATTCATAGCCTTCTGTATCACCAGCTATGCAGGGTGGCAAGCCTGCTCGAAATTCCAAGCAGATGGTTGTTTGCGAAGTGAGTTGGTGCTTCGGCAGAAAAAAATAAACACCCAACGTGGGGCTCGAACCCACGACCCTGAGATTAAGAGTCTCATGCTCTACCGACTGAGCTAGCCAGGTACCTCACTAGTGATTTTGACTTGGTTCGAATATCGTACATCCCAGTTTCTGCAAAATATGGTGATCAGTGAGTGTTGTTGATGGATCCTGTGGTGCAATCTGTTAGCGTGTTGTACTTATACAGCAGTATACAGTAATTCGATGCGAAGGTTATGAGTTCAAGCCCCACCAGGAGCAAGTATTCTTCTTGAAGCCCCTGCCTGTCTATTTCTTGTCCGGAAAATGATAATTTATTCAATCCATTTAGGAGTACAATTCATCGGTAATAGGGATGTCATTGAGATGACAGGTCAGAGTGCAGGCAGAGATAAAATACAAATTCATAGCCTTCTGTATCACCAGCTATGCAGGGTGGCAAGCCTGCTCGAAATTCCAAGCAGATGGTTGTTTGCGAAGTGAGTTGGTGCTTCGGCAGAGAAAATAAACACCCAACGTGGGGCTCGAACCCACGACCCTGAGATTAAGAGTCTCATGCTCTACCGACTGAGCTAGCCAGGTACCTCACTAGTGATTTTGACTTGGTTCGAATATCGTACATCCCAGTTTCTGCAAAATATGGTGATCAGTGAGTGTTGTTGATGGATCCTGTGGTGCAATCTGTTAGCGTGTTGTACTTATACAGCAGTATACAGTAATTCGATGCGAAGGTTATGAGTTCAAGCCCCACCAGGAGCAAGTATTCTTCTTGAAGCCCCTGCCTGTCTATTTCTTGTCCGGAAAATGATAATTTATTCAATCCATTTAGGAGTACAATTCATCGGTAATAGGGATGTCATTGAGATGACAGGTCAGAGTGCAGGCAGAGATAGAATACAAATTCATAGCCTTCTGTATCACCAGCTATGCAGGGTGGCAAGCCTGCTCGAAATTCCAAGCAGATGGTTGTTTGCGAAGTGAGTTGGTGCTTCGGCAGAGAAAATAAACACCCAACGTGGGGCTCGAACCCACGACCCTGAGATTAAGAGTCTCATGCTCTACCGACTGAGCTAGCCAGGTACCTCACTAGTGATTTTGACTTGGTTCGAATATCGTACATCCCAGTTTCTGCAAAATATGGTGATCAGTGAGTGTTGTTGATGGATCCTGTGGTGCAATCTGTTAGCGTGTTGTACTTATACAGCAGTATACAGTAATTCGATGCGAAGGTTATGAGTTCAAGCCCCACCAGGAGCAAGTATTCTTCTTGAAGCCCCTGCCTGTCTATTTCTTGTCCGGAAAATGATAATTTATTCAATCCATTTAGGAGTACAATTCATCGGTAATAGGGATGTCATTGAGATGACAGGTCAGAGTGCAGGCAGAGATAAAATACAAATTCATAGCCTTCTGTATCACCAGCTATGCAGGGTGGCAAGCCTGCTCGAAATTCCAAGCAGATGGTTGTTTGCGAAGTGAGTTGGTGCTTCGGCAGAGAAAATAAACACCCAACGTGGGGCTCGAACCCACGACCCTGAGATTAAGAGTCTCATGCTCTACCGACTGAGCTAGCCAGGTACCTCACTAGTGATTTTGACTTGGTTCGAATATCGTACATCCCAGTTTCTGCAAAATATGGTGATCAGTGAGTGTTGTTGATGGATCCTGTGGTGCAATCTGTTAGCGTGTTGTACTTATACAGCAGTATACAGTAATTCGATGCGAAGGTTATGAGTTCAAGCCCCACCAGGAGCAAGTATTCTTCTTGAAGCCCCTGCCTGTCTATTTCTTGTCCGGAAAATGATAATTTATTCAATCCATTTAGGAGTACAATTCATCGGTAATAGGGATGTCATTGAGATGACAGGTCAGAGTGCAGGCAGAGATAAAATACAAATTCATAGCCTTCTGTATCACCAGCTATGCAGGGTGGCAAGCCTGCTCGAAATTCCAAGCAGATGGTTGTTTGCGAAGTGAGTTGGTGCTTCGGCAGAAAAAAACACCCAACGTGGGGCTCGAACCCACGACCCTGAGATTAAGAGTCTCATGCTCTACCGACTGAGCTAGCCAGGTACCTCACTAGTGATTTTGACTTGGTTCGAATATCGTACATCCCAGTTTCTGCAAAATATGGTGATCAGTGAGTGTTGTTGATGGATCCTGTGGTGCAATCTGTTAGCGTGTTGTACTTATACAGCAGTATACAGTAATTCGATGCGAAGGTTATGAGTTCAAGCCCCACCAGGAGCAAGTATTCTTCTTGAAGCCCCTGCCTGTCTATTTCTTGTCCGGAAAATGATAATTTATTCAATCCATTTAGGAGTACAATTCATCGGTAATAGGGATGTCATTGAGATGACAGGTCAGAGTGCAGGCAGAGATAAAATACAAATTCATAGCCTTCTGTATCACCAGCTATGCAGGGTGGCAAGCCTGCTCGAAATTCCAAGCAGATGGTTGTTTGCGAAGTGAGTTGGTGCTTCGGCAGAGAAAATAAACACCCAACGTGGGGCTCGAACCCACGACCCTGAGATTAAGAGTCTCATGCTCTACCGACTGAGCTAGCCAGGTACCTCACTAGTGATTTTGACTTGGTTCGAATATCGTACATCCCAGTTTCTGCAAAATATGGTGATCAGTGAGTGTTGTTGATGGATCCTGTGGTGCAATCTGTTAGCGTGTTGTACTTATACAGCAGTATACAGTAATTCGATGCGAAGGTTATGAGTTCAAGCCCCACCAGGAGCAAGTATTCTTCTTGAAGCCCCTGCCTGTCTATTTCTTGTCCGGAAAATGATAATTTATTCAATCCATTTAGGAGTACAATTCATCGGTAATAGGGATGTCATTGAGATGACAGGTCAGAGTGCAGGCAGAGATAAAATACAAATTCATAGCCTTCTGTATCACCAGCTATGCAGGGTGGCAAGCCTGCTCGAAATTCCAAGCAGATGGTTGTTTGCGAAGTGAGTTGGTGCTTCGGCAGAGAAAATAAACACCCAACGTGGGGCTCGAACCCACGACCCTGAGATTAAGAGTCTCATGCTCTACCGACTGAGCTAGCCAGGTACCTCACTAGTGATTTTGACTTGGTTCGAATATCGTACATCCCAGTTTCTGCAAAATATGGTGATCAGTGAGTGTTGTTGATGGATCCTGTGGTGCAATCTGTTAGCGTGTTGTACTTATACAGCAGTATACAGTAATTCGATGCGAAGGTTATGAGTTCAAGCCCCACCAGGAGCAAGTATTCTTCTTGAAGCCCCTGCCTGTCTATTTCTTGTCCGGAAAATGATAATTTATTCAATCCATTTAGGAGTACAATTCATCGGTAATAGGGATGTCATTGAGATGACAGGTCAGAGTGCAGGCAGAGATAAAATACAAATTCATAGCCTTCTGTATCACCAGCTATGCAGGGTGGCAAGCCTGCTCGAAATTCCAAGCAGATGGTTGTTTGCGAAGTGAGTTGGTGCTTCGGCAGAGAAAATAAAAACACCAACGTGGGGCTCGAACCCACGACCCTGAGATTAAGAGTCTCATGCTCTACCGACTGAGCTAGCCAGGTACCTCACTAGTGATTTTGACTTGGTTCGAATATCGTACATCCCAGTTTCTGCAAAATATGGTGATCAGTGAGTGTTGTTGATGGATCCTGTGGTGCAATCTGTTAGCGTGTTGTACTTATACAGCAGTATACAGTAATTCGATGCGAAGGTTATGAGTTCAAGCCCCACCAGGAGCAAGTATTCTTCTTGAAGCCCCTGCCTGTCTATTTCTTGTCCGGAAAATGATAATTTATTCAATCCATTTAGGAGTACAATTCATCGGTAATAGGGATGTCATTGAGATGACAGGTCAGAGTGCAGGCAGAGATAAAATACAAATTCATAGCCTTCTGTATCACCAGCTATGCAGGGTGGCAAGCCTGCTCGAAATTCCAAGCAGATGGTTGTTTGCGAAGTGAGTTGGTGCTTCGGCAGAGAAAATAAACACCCAACGTGGGGCTCGAACCCACGACCCTGAGATTAAGAGTCTCATGCTCTACCGACTGAGCTAGCCAGGTACCTCACTAGTGATTTTGACTTGGTTCGAATATCGTACATCCCAGTTTCTGCAAAATATGGTGATCAGTGAGTGTTGTTGATGGATCCTGTGGTGCAATCTGTTAGCGTGTTGTACTTATACAGCAGTATACAGTAATTCGATGCGAAGGTTATGAGTTCAAGCCCCACCAGGAGCAAGTATTCTTCTTGAAGCCCCTGCCTGTCTATTTCTTGTCCGGAAAATGATAATTTATTCAATCCATTTAGGAGTACAATTCATCGGTAATAGGGATGTCATTGAGATGACAGGTCAGAGTGCAGGCAGAGATAAAATACAAATTCATAGCCTTCTGTATCACCAGCTATGCAGGGTGGCAAGCCTGCTCGAAATTCCAAGCAGATGGTTGTTTGCGAAGTGAGTTGGTGCTTCGGCAGAGAAAATAAACACCCAACGTGGGGCTCGAACCCACGACCCTGAGATTAAGAGTCTCATGCTCTACCGACTGAGCTAGCCAGGTACCTCACTAGTGATTTTGACTTGGTTCGAATATCGTACATCCCAGTTTCTGCAAAATATGGTGATCAGTGAGTGTTGTTGATGGATCCTGTGGTGCAATCTGTTAGCGTGTTGTACTTATACAGCAGTATACAGTAATTCGATGCGAAGGTTATGAGTTCAAGCCCCACCAGGAGCAAGTATTCTTCTTGAAGCCCCTGCCTGTCTATTTCTTGTCCGGAAAATGATAATTTATTCAATCCATTTAGGAGTACAATTCATCGGTAATAGGGATGTCATTGAGATGACAGGTCAGAGTGCAGGCAGAGATAAAATACAAATTCATAGCCTTCTGTATCACCAGCTATGCAGGGTGGCAAGCCTGCTCGAAATTCCAAGCAGATGGTTGTTTGCGAAGTGAGTTGGTGCTTCGGCAGAGAAAATAAACACCCAACGTGGGGCTCGAACCCACGACCCTGAGATTAAGAGTCTCATGCTCTACCGACTGAGCTAGCCAGGTACCTCACTAGTGATTTTGACTTGGTTCGAATATCGTACATCCCAGTTTCTGCAAAATATGGTGATCAGTGAGTGTTGTTGATGGATCCTGTGGTGCAATCTGTTAGCGTGTTGTACTTATACAGCAGTATACAGTAATTCGATGCGAAGGTTATGAGTTCAAGCCCCACCAGGAGCAAGTATTCTTCTTGAAGCCCCTGCCTGTCTATTTCTTGTCCGGAAAATGATAATTTATTCAATCCATTTAGGAGTACAATTCATCGGTAATAGGGATGTCATTGAGATGACAGGTCAGAGTGCAGGCAGAGATAAAATACAAATTCATAGCCTTCTGTATCACCAGCTATGCAGGGTGGCAAGCCTGCTCGAAATTCCAAGCAGATGGTTGTTTGCGAAGTGAGTTGGTGCTTCGGCAGAGAAAATAAACACCCAACGTGGGGCTCGAACCCACGACCCTGAGATTAAGAGTCTCATGCTCTACCGACTGAGCTAGCCAGGTACCTCACTAGTGATTTTGACTTGGTTCGAATATCGTACATCCCAGTTTCTGCAAAATATGGTGATCAGTGAGTGTTGTTGATGGATCCTGTGGTGCAATCTGTTAGCGTGTTGTACTTATACAGCAGTATACAGTAATTCGATGCGAAGGTTATGAGTTCAAGCCCCACCAGGAGCAAGTATTCTTCTTGAAGCCCCTGCCTGTCTATTTCTTGTCCGGAAAATGATAATTTATTCAATCCATTTAGGAGTACAATTCATCGGTAATAGGGATGTCATTGAGATGACAGGTCAGAGTGCAGGCAGAGATAGAATACAAATTCATAGCCTTCTGTATCACCAGCTATGCAGGGTGGCAAGCCTGCTCGAAATTCCAAGCAGATGGTTGTTTGCGAAGTGAGTTGGTGCTTCGGCAGAGAAAATAAACACCCAACGTGGGGCTCGAACCCACGACCCTGAGATTAAGAGTCTCATGCTCTACCGACTGAGCTAGCCAGGTACCTCACTAGTGATTTTGACTTGGTTCGAATATCGTACATCCCAGTTTCTGCAAAATATGGTGATCAGTGAGTGTTGTTGATGGATCCTGTGGTGCAATCTGTTAGCGTGTTGTACTTATACAGCAGTATACAGTAATTCGATGCGAAGGTTATGAGTTCAAGCCCCACCAGGAGCAAGTATTCTTCTTGAAGCCCCTGCCTGTCTATTTCTTGTCCGGAAAATGATAATTTATTCAATCCATTTAGGAGTACAATTCATCGGTAATAGGGATGTCATTGAGATGACAGGTCAGAGTGCAGGCAGAGATAAAATACAAATTCATAGCCTTCTGTATCACCAGCTATGCAGGGTGGCAAGCCTGCTCGAAATTCCAAGCAGATGGTTGTTTGCGAAGTGAGTTGGTGCTTCGGCAGAGAAAATAAACACCCAACGTGGGGCTCGAACCCACGACCCTGAGATTAAGAGTCTCATGCTCTACCGACTGAGCTAGCCAGGTACCTCACTAGTGATTTTGACTTGGTTCGAATATCGTACATCCCAGTTTCTGCAAAATATGGTGATCAGTGAGTGTTGTTGATGGATCCTGTGGTGCAATCTGTTAGCGTGTTGTACTTATACAGCAGTATACAGTAATTCGATGCGAAGGTTATGAGTTCAAGCCCCACCAGGAGCAAGTATTCTTCTTGAAGCCCCTGCCTGTCTATTTCTTGTCCGGAAAATGATAATTTATTCAATCCATTTAGGAGTACAATTCATCGGTAATAGGTATGTCATTGAGATGACAGGTCAGAGTGCAGGCAGAGATAGAATACAAATTCATAGCCTTCTG